>NC_051218.1:9387500-9605000 GCF_015220715.1 Pygocentrus nattereri
AAAATACATATTAAAGCCCATTTACTAAATCAATAGTTTCACATTTGTTTTGATTGGGTTAGTTTTAATTAATGATTTAAACTAGTTTTAACATAAGGTAAAAACATTTCCTTCCAAGTAATTTTACTTCATCTTTAATGGTCATCATGTACTTAACACACTTTGAAGGGCAGCTGGCACATTTTTAACATTATACCAGAAAAAAAAGCAAAAAAACGGGAGATACAAACATTTGTCCTGCCAGCAACAACTCACAGCACAACTCCTTTGAGTACAAGAAATCAAAACCAAAAGCCACAGTGTGTATAGCTCTGCTCCACACTCCAGCCTCAAACTAGGCGAAAAATAAATAAATAATACAAAGGGTTGGAGATATTCTTGCGTCTGGATTGGGGAAACCCAGCAATTAGTGGTGGCCAATGTGGTCAAGTTTTTGGTGTACTGCGGTAGACCGATCAGTGGGCTGTAATTTGCGGTCTATGGGCTGGTCAACCAAGTGGAAGCATTGGACACAGTCTGTCAAAGTAGCAGAGGAGCTCCCACCCTTCAACCTTCCGACCCAGGCGCCCCACTGTGGGAATAAAAGGGCTGACAAAACCAAACCCCCCAAGAGAGCACTCACAATTGTGCTCACTCCCAATAATAATCACAATGACAAAATCTAATGTGAAATCCCACACTGGGAGAATAAGGCCATCTTAAAGATCTAATATGAAATATGGTAACATTTGTAAATTGTAAAAGTATGTTTCAAATGAGCATGTGAGAGCAAAAAGCAGTAAAGATGATTGTTATGAAGTTTATTTACTCAGCTGGCTGTAAAGTCTGTTCACATAAAAAGCATTAAAATACAGCGACTGCAATGAAGAAAACACTGCAGTTAAAATAATGAAAAAAAAAACCCTACATTTTGGAGTTTGGCAAAAATTTGAATTACAGTTTCCCTTTTTACCCTAAATACACAGTCAGCCAAGACATGACTGGTGTCTGACGTTTGCTTCTTTAGTTTTGTACTGGAGCTACAAGGCTAATGAAGCTGAGATATAATAGCTTACACCTCATCAAATAACACACATGGTCTACTCTGATATTAAGACTGAAAAATAACTTCGGTTCTGACTGGTTCCACTATACTGTGCCTGGTTCAGAAGGCAGACTGGGCGGAAACATTGCTTATAACTTCAGTGTGAAAAAGCAGAGCAAAACTGTTGTAGGCTGAATAGAAGGATATACGTGAATATATGAAGCTGGTTCTTGTGACATCACAACTGGTTTGCAGCTCAATTTCCACATACAGACTGTATAGGCTTTACCTTGAAACATAATACATTAAACTTAATACAAAAAAGGAGGCACATTCAGTTTTTCATGATATGGGCCAGTTATCTGAAACAGACTTGTGTATGGTTTTAGATGTTCTATTATCTATAAAATGAAGAAACTACTGACTGATAAAACAGCTTTTAGATATGCAATGTGCTTTTGTCCATTTTTGATCTTTGATTAAATGCGATTGACCACATTTAGGGATTTTGCTAAACGGTACAACGACAAAGAAATAATCCAATATTCAAAAACCAAACTGTTTAATGACTGCTTTGATTGTATACAGATTTTAAATATGTCATCGTAAACTCTTTTGTTTGGCAAAGCTATAGTAACGGCAGTTGCATGCAAAAGTTTGGGCGCATAAGATGTCCAGCTACTCGTTTCCTTCTAAGTGTGGCTTGTTGGCATTTGTTTTTACATGTAGTAGGCAGAAGTAGTCATGCTGAATTAGAACACTTAAACTGAAATATTCTGGCCACTTGTAAAGCTTGTTGTAGCCCACTGTAAAGCAGTCTACACTGACCAATGAAAAGTCTCCACACGCTCAGAGGAGAGCTTTAATCAGCACCAGCTAAGCTCCACTTCATTCAACCAAGCATGGGGGTGCTGGAGCCTATCCCAGCAACTATTGGGCAGAAGGCTGGAAATACCCTGGACAAGTGGCCAGTCCATCACAGGGCAGACACACACACTCTCACACTCACACACACACACACACACACACACACACACACACACACACACACACACACACCTAGGGCCAATTTAGCAGCTCCAATTATCAGTTTACTCCAATCCCCAAAAATTCATCATTTTACAAAACTTTTCCATGACTAAGTTGATGTTAAATAGAATTCATAAGGCATTTTCTTTCTGTACTGGGACTTATTGCCGAGTAAAACAGATTTGTGATATCAGGGAGTTTTGTTTTGATTTCAGTTAGATTTTAAGGCCTCCACCAGCTGTTGCTCAACCTCGGGCACTAATGCCAAAACTAACGAGGCCAGATTGAGACAGAACTGTCCTGGGGCAATGACGGAAATTCCAAAATCAGGATGGCAAAATGCAGACTGGATTCTTCCAAGTGTGGGAAAGGACAAACCTGACAGCTGTTTTTATGGTTCAGAATCTTTTTTTTTCAGTGAGTTGCTCTGGACAGTTGCTGAGCGGGTCGGGGCTTACCTGATCCAGCTGGATGAGCTGGGGGTATGCCCCCGGCATCTGAATAGCAATCTTTACTATGTCCTTCTGTTGCGGCATTTTCAGATGCTGGTGCCTGTCCTCCTAGACTCTGAGAGAGAGAGAGACAGAGAGAGAGAGAGAAAGCAGTGCTGAGAGAGAACCTGACTGATGAGTAGAAAGGAGAACAGGAAAAAAGATGCACATTCCAAATATATTCTGGGAAAGAAATCAAAAAGCCTTTAAGATGTATCATCTGACAAAATGAAAAACAACTAAGGATACATGGCAGCAGTATTTCCAGACTACACTCCAATGGAAATAAAAAAGGTTCTTCAGAGCAATGCCACAAAAGAACCATTTCTGGTTCCTTCAGGGAATTCCAGATGGTCCATATTTTGTCCTATCCTCATGTATTAAGAACCACATTTGCTTTAAAATTATATGCTTATGCTACAAACAGAATGTGAATTGTGTGCACTTTCATCCATTAAGTTAAGGCAAATACAGGTAAATAAAAGATAGAACATTTAAAGAAAACACATTTAATCACACATGTCTTGGTTCTTACAAAAACAATAAAACCTTTGATCACTGCTCCTTTACACCTTTAGAGGGCAGCGGTGAGTAATGTATGTTTATTTGAGTTTTGTTAATAAGTCCTTTAGAGGGTAGCGGTGAGTAATGTTTGTTTATTTGAGTTTTGTTAATAAGTCCTTTAGAGGGCAGCGGTGAGTAATGTATGTTTATTTGAGTTTTGTTAATAAGTCCTTTAGAGGGTAGCGGTGAGTAATGTTTGTTTATTTGAGTTTTGTTAATAAGTCCTTTAGAGGGCAGCGGTGAGTAATGTTTGTTTATTTGAGTTTTGTTAATAAGTCCTTTAGAGGGCAGCGGTGAGTAATGTATGTTTATTTGAGTTTTGTTAATAAGTCCTTTAGAGGGCAGCGGTGAGTAATGTTTGTTTATTTGAGTTTTGTTAATAAGTCCTTTAGAGGGCAGCGGTGAGTAATGTTTGTTTATTTGAGTTTTGTTAATAAGTCCTTTAGAGGGCAGCGGTGAGTAATGTTTGTTTATTTGAGTTTTGTTAATAAGTCCTTTAGAGGGCAGCTGTGAGTAATGTATGTTTATTTGAGTTTTGTTAATAAGTCCTTTAGAGGGTAGCGGTGAGTAATGTTTGTTTATTTGAGTTTTGTTAATAAGTCCTTTAGAGGGCAGCGGTGAGTAATGTATGTTTATTTGAGTTTTGTTAATAAGTCCTTTAGAGGGCAGCGGTGAGTAATGTATGTTTATTTGAGTTTTGTTAATAAGTCCTTTAGAGGGCAGCGGTGAGTAATGTTTGTTTATTTGAGTTTTGTTAATAAGTCCTTTAGAGGGCAGCGGTGAGTAATGTTTGTTTATTTGAGTTTTGTTAATAAGTCCTTTAGAGGGCAGCGGTGAGTAATGTTTGTTTATTTGAGTTTTGTTAATAAGTCCTTTAGAGGGCAGCTGTGAGTAATGTATGTTTATTTGAGTTTTGTTAATAAGTCCTTTAGATGGCAGCGGTGAGTAATGTATGTTTATTTGAGTTTTGTTAATAAGACCTTTACAGGGCAGCGGTGAGTAACTTTTGTTTATGGCTTGTTAATTGCACCTTTAGAGTGCACCATTGAGTAATGTGCTCATTGTTAACACCTTTAGAGGATGTTGGAGAGTAATATTTGTTATCTAAGCTTGAGCTGTGAAACTTTAATCATCAGAAAGATTTTGCCTTTCTGTCACGCCAGCATCAGCATCAGTAACACCATGAGCCGAAATAAACCTGCAGGGTTGTGTGTAAACTTAGGCCTCCTTGCCAAGCTAACGCCAGCTTCTAGCAAAAGCATTTCCAAGCACAAACATACTCACTCAGATTTGAGTCATCATGCTCAAAACATGTGTCAGCAAGGCTTCAATGAGGTAGAATTAACCTGTGCTACAGTAAAACTGCAGTATACTAACTGCTACTAGAACAGAGCCCTGGCAGAGAGAAGAACCTTGAGAGACAGCATGAGGCCAGCGCCCGAGAGCCGAGCCGCTGAAAGAGGAGTTCAGCGATACACTCACTGGCGCAGTCTCCCGGACCTCGCCTCACGTTTGACCCTGAAGCCTTTACTTAAAAAAAAAAAAAAGAATAGAGCATTTCCTTTAAAATACAAGACACATATTTGAGAACAGGACAGCTGAGAAGGCTGCTTTAGTGCACACTCCTACTTTCATAATCACTCTGCACATTCTGGGTCTTCCTCTTTTTAAGGAGAACTTGTGTGCTTGGTTCATCTGAAATCTGAACATGACAAGGCTGTCTAGGAGATACTGCGGATGGTTTATAAGCCAAAGTGCTTTTTCTGTCTGCAGATACAGACACGCACAGTGACGCTGTTTTTATTAACAGAAGCTTCTGCTGAATTGTTTAACAGACTCAAGTGCTTCCATATGCGCAGAAGAGGCCAGCTAACACTCAGCGTCTGCCTCACCGCTCTCAAACAGGCTCCGGCACAGAAAAAGATGTATGTGAATGTGTTTGTGTGTGGGTCAGTTACTGATTGATGGACGTTAACCAGTGCTGGGGTAGTTACTCAAAAAAGTAATCGGTTACAAATGACCAGCGACTTCTCTCAAACTGTTATGGGATTATTTTACTGATAACTTCCTGGAAAAAGTCATTTCATCAATTTTTACTTTACTTCTATGTTACTCTCGAAAACACATAGAAATCTGCAGCTGTATAAGGGAAAACCCTGTAGTGCTTTTCAGTATGACAAATATTTCAACATTTCAAGAAATACTGCAAAGTCAACTGCAGTAGACATTACTGTAAAATGCTGTCGCAGCCAGTTATGCTGATTATAATTATGAAGAGCTGCAGCTGTTTAAAACCCAGAAACTAGCCAAGAGAAACACTTTATGAATGAACTGTCCAGTCTGTTCAGACTGAGGTTATCTTCTTCAGCATGGAGATCTTCATCTATAATATAAGAGTAATTAGATGCTTTGACAGATTGTTTGTCAAGTTTGTGGCACTTCCCGTGGAGGCATGCAGTCAGCAGGATAGGTCAGGAATAAAGAGGAATTTGATTTAAATGCATCAAGTATACTTTAGTTTGTTCTTTAGACGTAGGAGTTAAACGAGTAACATCATTCTTATTACTGCAACTTGTTACTTTGTACCACATTACACCTGAGACCAGCTTTAACTTCAAAGGACTTCATAACTGTTGCAGCTGCAACTAAACCCATCTTAAAATAAAGGGCCCAAAAGATGTCAAAGAAAAAAACCACTGGCTTCACAATAAAACCTTAATTGATGGTTTTTTAATAGATAGCTTTAAACACAAAGACAATAACATGCATACCATAATAAAATAATGATGCATAGGCCTACACTGTATCTGGCAGCACCCATGATAATGTTTAGTCTCCCAATTAAAAATCAATATAATTACACACATTTAAAAAAGATGGTTCTTTAAGGGTTCTTTAGTAGAGGAAATGGTTTTATAAAGAACCATAAAAACTCAAAGATTCCTTTGCATGATTAAAGCGTTCTCTGCATCGTGAAAGCGGTCTTCAGATTGATGGAGAGTGTGCCGTATATCATTCTCTGCAGTACCAAAAACGGCTCTTGACATTGTAAAAATAAGGTTCTATATAGCACCATCTTCAGCACATTCTCCATCCATACGGAGAACTCTTTCACAACAAAGAGAACCCTTTAATCAGGCGAAGGTTCATTGAGTGTTCATGGATATATACAGAACCATTTTCTTTACTAAAGAAGGAAAATCTTGATGGAAATCTTTAAGTATGTAACCTCACAGGTACAAAACACAACTTGAGGCCCAATTGCCTACCTTAAATGAGGTAAAGATGCAGAGCACTCTTAAAATAAAGGTTCTTCAAGAGCTCTTTGCATTTAGCATGAGATCTACACAGACCTATTTCCTACTTAAATGGTTCTTTGCATGGTGAAATGGTTCTTCAGATAGTTGATGGAGAATGTCTTGTTCAACACTATTTCCAAAAAAATTGGGATGCTGTGAAAAATGCAAATAAAAACAAAATGCAATGATGTGCAAATCATTTAAACTCTATCTTTCATTGAAAATGTTTCAAAGACGTCAAAATCAAATTTTGAAACTCAGAATTTATTTATTTATTTATTTTGACAAATATTTGCCCATTTTGGTTTTGATGCCAAAAACCTGTTCCAAAAAATTTGGGAGGGGGACAACAAAAGGCTGGTAAAGTTGTATAATGCTTAAAGAAAAAAAAAAAACCTGGTAGTGTATATGGTTCTATATAGCACTCAAAAGGGTTATTGGTACATGCTTGACATCATAACAATAGAAAAACCCCTTTTGGTGCTATATAGAACCATTTTTAAAAAGGCTCCCTTCTATATAGAACCGTAATAGAATACAACACATTATCAATCTGAAGAATTATTTCACTATGCAAAGAACCACTTCAGCAAGAAACGGTTCCAAATAGATCTCATAGTTCTAAATAGAACCATTCCCTTTACTAAAGAACCATATTTTTAAGAATGAATGTACATCCAAGAGGAACTTTTGTACTTTTTTATAACTGAGTGTTAGTACACTGTAGACTGAACTGGTGGATCATTGTAGATAAACTGACTCATATCTCTACAGTGAGCATGATGAGAAACAGGGGTTGTGATATCTCCAATGCAAACATAGCCCTTTAATTTACAATCCAAAATTTCCAGTGAACCTACATGTACCATCTGAGTTTTTCTATATAATACTGATGATGATAAGATTGTGGCAAATGTTTTCTTTGAGGATTATTTTGCCTTATAACACCCTGCATATACAGAAAGTTCAACAATACATTTTAGACCACAAGCTTAATAGAAATCAAAGTCTCAGACATCAGGCAGCATATTCATAGCCCTTACACATAAAAACCTTCTGCAAGGAAACTTCTAGATGCATTAGGCATCAGACGTCTGGTTCCTATCATCACCACTGGGAACACTGTGAGTGAGTAAGTTTCTACAGAACAGCATTTCACATCAAACAACTCCTAATGACTTTTTACAGATTAAATTGTGCGGAAATTTTGAAAAATCTATTGTATTTCCCTTTGACTCAAGGTCTTTTGTTTTATTATTTTGTTAAAAGAAGTTAAAATAGGTTGTGTGGAATCGATGCAAGCTGAAAAATATACCTGTAATTGTACAGATCACATGTTTTCTAGCAGAAGGTTCTGAATATGAGTAGTAGTGTTTGTACCCTGAAATGCACAGATCCTGAAACAAAGTGTTCTCTTTATAGCTGAAAAAGTGCTCATCCTTGTATGGAAGTAGTTTCTCTTTTTCCACCTAAACAGCCTTGACCAGAAGCATATTTAGTCTTCAGCGCTTTAGTGCAGGGACATTAAACAAGGCCAGTTATTGTTATTGAGAAGAAAAAAAGCACACATTCAGCTTTCTGCTGCTTATAAGGATTAGACATTTTGCAAGAGTGACCTAATGAGCTGTAGACAAGCCTGGAGCTGCAGAGTGAGCTCAGAGACATGGAGGCCTGCTAGATCTGCTCTCTATACGAGTCTGAGTTTCCTAGGCTTCATTCCCAGCGTGCCCCTGCATGCTCTGAGCCCTGCGACTCACACTCCACTCCTCCTCTGCCCTGCTGTATTTGTACAGAGTGTGAGTGTACAGAATGTTTGGGACATGAATGGGCGCTGTTCTCAATACTCTATGTGCTCTGTATATCTGTGACAGCAGGGTGAGATGTTTCTGTAGTTTCAGAAACATATATATAGTTTCCTCTCGGCTCTGACTGGACTCAAAGCACCCTGTAACCTAAATGGCAGATGTGCGGTTACAATACTCACATGTGTTCAGGGCATGAAGACCAACACCAACCCCACAGATCACACATGTTACAATCCGTGAACACACATTTTTTTGTGGTGCCCCAGTTACAGGCTTTTATCTCTGGTTGCCAGTGTCTGCTCAGCTGAGGAATTTATGATTAAAGGGCACAGATTATGAAAAATAAAATCTGATTGGTGCGTGCAAACAAGGCTAAAGTTTAAAACATTCCCAATCCATACAGCCCACTAATGGAATCTAAACTGCAAAAACAGCCCAGTGTTTTGAAACTGTGATGTCAAAAAACAAATATAGTTATATATTGTCATTGTCAGATAAAGATCTTTTATCTCTAAAAAGGCAACTTTACAGGGGAAGGAAAAAGGTCTTTGTTCCGATAGTAAAGATGGACATGCTTATTCTGGCTACAACACTTGGCTCCGCCCATTCATGCTTAAGTTATAAGGAGCATTTCAACCAAGACTGCTTTTTGAATTAACAAGCAGCCAATGAGAACTCATTATCATATACTAGCTTATGTTAAAGGCACAATAACAAGAGCGGGCTGTAAAATTATAATTGATAAAGAGAGGTTGTAATTCATTTGTACATGACCACTGTTAAATAAACCCACACATAAGTGGACCTCAGAGGAAAAAATTAAATACAAGAAAAATGTGGGCCATTTATTTGTTATATATCCAATTTGGAATTTTGAAGACTGCAGTTTTCAATTTGCAAGAGCTGCAATTATTAAACATAGCCAACATAATCAACAACGCTGTCTGAAAAAGTTTTATGTGGGTACATTTAACCCAATAACATGGAGCTCATGAACTGCCTATAGATGAGTAAGACTAATAAGAACACCCATGTGCTGTGACCACGACAACACAACCAACAAGACTAACTGGTGCTTCGTCCAGCATTTAAGCCTAAAGCAAGAAAAAGTGTACGTGCTGGTCTGTGGCCACAGACGTAAGGTGTAACCATCTCAAATATATATCTCTCAAGTTAAACACTTAAGGGATAAATCTGTAGCTTAAAATGTATATTTACTCTTTGCAACTGTTAAAAACTGAAGCGAGGAAACTCAAACTTGGGACTAAAACTCAATTTACAATTATGGATTTCTTTAACTTTCCACTTTTCCCTGAAGAGACTTACGCAACTCACTTGAGGTAAAGGGAGAAACTTAAGGCTGAAATTCACTTAAGATGTGACGGATGGACTTTAATTTATTCAAAACACTTCCAACATAAGTCACAGTCACAATACGGGTCAGAAACAATTACATTCGTTCTCCAAATAATCCAGCATTCATTTCTATTAGTTACACATCAGGAAACCAACAGACCTCTTCCCGTTTGAAATCTCTAACTCACTCTAAAACACTGCCACACCCTTGAGCTGAGGGCTAGTTTTACAGAAGACCTGTTCTTATTGGTGGCGGTGTTCAGCCCATATCAGCAGTAAAATGCTAGATCAAATACTGGAGGGAAAAAAATGAATGCAACCCTGTAACAAATCTGTCCTGAGATAGCAATCTGCCTCACTGTGTGCTGTGATGTTAGCTGTGGGGCAGAGCTTGAGAGGTTTTATCACGATAGCCTGCTTTTAGATGTGCATCTTAAGCGTCTTGCTTGCATTAGAAACTGCTCAAGACTTGAATATCAACATCAGGAAAGAAAAAGTGGTATCGTGCTCTCTCTAGTCAGGTCATTAGTAAAAGCTTTTGAGGCTAAATATGAGCAAAGCATTGTAAAAGACAATATAAGTCTTCAAACTTTGGTTAAAGGGTCTTTTTAGTTTAGAGGCCAGGTTTTTAAACACAATCATCATCTACCAAATGGCAAAATGCAACAAGGGTGGACATCACAAAGACACAGTTATTATATCACAGTAAGGTTATCATAAAATTATATTAAATGTTTCGATTCAATGCACACATCATTTAAGCCAATAATAAGACATGAATAAGACCTGCTAAGCCTTCTTGAAATTAAAGTTCCGTTTTCAGAACTTAAACTTAATCTTCAACACTAGAAATATAAACTGAGAAAAACATCTTAATGTCTTTTCAAGTTTATATCTCAACTTTGAGTGAATAGAAAATAGTAAACGTGGTATAAATAAGGCGTCTTAATGCATCTGAACAGTTCAAGCCTGGAGGTTCTGTAAATGAACTGGCCAGATTTTTCTTCACCCTGTTCTGCTGCAGCTCCTTCACTACAGCTGGCCTTCTTCTTAGCCCGAACCGCTCGAACTCGGTTCCAGAAAAAACTGTAAAACAAAGGGCTGACAGACCCTCCGACCCGCATTAAGCGCTGTTTAAACCGCTTTAACATTATCTAAACTCAGCCAGGCTGTTCAGCTCAGTGAGCCACACGCAGCCTCAGCGCTGCCGAGCTAAAGTTTCTCCACTTTCTCCGCCGCTTTGGTTCCTACCTGTTGGGAGAGAGCGGGTTTTTTCCGCGGTGGAGCTCCTTCACATCTGAGCTCCGCTGGTGAAAACACGGAGCTGTTGTAGCAGTTTGAGCTCCGCAGCCTCTCCGAGCGGGTTACACTGCGGTCCTCCGGAGTTTAGTAAGTAGTATTTTTGTCCGCTCTCGCAGTTCCGGGTTGAACGGTGTCCCAGCCGGCCCCTGTAGGAAGGAGCCGAGACTAAAATTAACACACACACCCACACGCACGCACACATACACACACACACACACACACTAAAGCGCACTAAACTAACACACACCCACACAGAGGGAACCAGAGAGAGCCTAGAGAAGAGAGGGCACCGTTAGACGAGGTGTAAGCTTTCAGATAAGTTTGAGGAACTGAGCTGCTTTTACTGTAAGATAGGTCTGCTTTGAAACCGAACGGGAGCTTTCAGTAAGTTTTCCCCATACAGCCTCACTGAGTTTGTCTTGGGTGCCAGTTTTCCACATGTATAGCCTACAGTACAGCACAGGAGGCCTGTTTGTTTTCAGTCAAAAAGACCATTAAGTGCAAGTTATTCATTTTTCAGTTAACTACTTATTCTCGCCCTAATTCTTCAGTGGTGCTGAAGTCAGCTGTTGACCAGTTTCTTGTTCAAAAAAATGTAAACAAGAAGCTGGTAAACAGCTGACCAGAAAGGGACCATAATACATTGAAACAATATGAAACTAAGATAATGCAATGGTTATCGTAACTTTTTAACAGAGAAAATACTCGTGAGTTTCTTTGGTCACTTAGCCCTAACACGTCTCCTCTATCTTAACAAAAATCGGGACACCCTGCCTAGGCATGAACACACAAAACAGGGGTAGGGCTAAGTGGTCGGGTCGCGTTTTTCAAAGAAATCTGCTGGGATATTTTTCCACACCTCCTACGTTCAGTCAAAGAAGTTGGTTACGTTTTCCAAGTAGGCTAATCCCAAACACATTCAGTGATGTTGAAGTCTGGAGTCCATTTTTCCACAGCTTTTTTGTTTGATTTGGTTTTTCAGCTAGGGCTTCATGATAGCTACATGTCCTCTCAGACCCATAGTGCTGAGTTGGTCTTCTCACAGTGGAAGGATGGACAGAAACACCTGTGGATGTTTTCAGATCTGAAGTAAGAGTGGAGCTTGATTTTCTCCTCTCTCTCAAAGATGAAAGCGTTAAGTGCTGTTTATCTGATGAGGACAGTTTTGATGGTCTGTCGCGTCTTGCATGGTTGTTAGGGGTCCCATTTTATAAGAGTCAATCATTTTTCAAGTTTAGTTTTGGAAAGTCTGGCTTTTTCCTCTTAATTTCCTTTGACTTTCTTTTCCTCATGCAAATGGATTACATTTTATCTATTCTCCGCAGAAGTGAATAACTTGTATTTAATGGCTGTTTTGACTGGAAATTAAATAAATGATGGGTCCCTGGCTTTTGCACAATCCTAAATCAACCAGTCTTTTACGTCTAGTAGATATCTTGACCTGTCTCTTGGTCAAACTCCATCTACTATCTAAAGACTATTAAATGTGGAGTTCCTCAAGGGTCAATACTGGGACCTTTACTGTTTAAGCTATGTTAAAGACCTTTATCTGTCTACTATGAGATTGTTTGCTGATTGACACCAACATTTTTCTATCTGACAAAGATGGCTACAGATTCATTTAAACTATTAATACTGAACTACCTAATATCAATACTTGGAAAGATCAGCTGGAAAGATCACATTGATCACAAAAAATAGCTAAAAAATATAGGTGGCTTTGGACAAATTAAATCTGTTGCTGCAGTCAGAACAAAACCTCATATCTCCATTTTTGAAGTTTTTCCGTTTTTGTCATAATTTGAAAGTACTTTATATTGTGTGTAAATTTCATGATGACTGGACTAAAAGAAACGGCCCAAAATGACTTGGAATAAACTCTGGTTCCATTGACTTACATTGAAAGTAAAGTATGTTTTTTTTCATTCTCCTGTAAAGTTACTATTTATATGAGATACGAGGTTTTGTTCCAACAGCAGTGATACATTACCTCAGCATGTACTTTTCAATCTGTATTATACAATGATCGGTCTGTGCCTGTCATGTTGTAACATTATTTGGGCTAGTACTTTCAGAAGTAACCTCACAGGCTTACATATTCTTCAGAAGCAACAAATTCTTTGTCAGAATGATCACTTCTTCTTCAGACTATGCTTGTTCTCAGCGACTATTTTAGAACTTAAAGATTCTAAATGTATGAAACTAACCATTTCACATCAACCACCACATCCTCCAACAACCCACATCTTGCTTTCTACAGAATTTCACTAAGCCAATTTAGTTTCACATAGAGGACCTTGTATCTGGAACTATTCTAATTAATCCAGCCACCTTTCTTTGCATCCCCCTCTTATGTTTTTTCTTTATTGTTTTCACATTTGTTTCTTTCTGTAGAAGCACAAACTATATCTAAATATGAGTTAATTCAGTTGAGAAAGTACCTAGCACAAGCACTTTGGGCGTTTTGTACTTTTCCTGCGCTGTTTGTTTATTTTGTATCCTAATACTCACTTTTGGTCTGTTTGCACAAAAGTAATAAAATCCATATTAATGTGTATGTTATAGTGTTTGGTGGATCAGACACAGCAGGGCTGCTGGAGTTTTTAAACACTGTGTCCATTCATTTTCAATCATCAATATCACGCCTGCCTTGTTGGTCCACTTTGTAGATGTAAAGAGAGATGATAGCTCATGTGTTTGCATTTATATCTTAAATATAGTTAGTGTTATGAAAGCTTTTAATGACCTATTTCAGTTATTAAAACTGTGCTGGTTTGGTTGCACCATTTGACTTAGATTGTGCCACCTGACTTTTCAGACCAATTTTCAAATTAAACAGGCATCTGCTTAAACACTCATAGAAATCTTTGTGCTTGAACTTAATATATTTTTTCCAAATAAATAAACATTATTTTAACAATTACATTTGTTCATAGTTTTTCTGAAGTCAGACCACAGTAGACTGAACCATTCTGACCATGACTCAAAAATGACCTTTTTCCAAAATTTGTGAAAGGGCTACTGGCTTTGGTATTGTACCACAAAGGTCACTTGGGGTCTTCTTCGTGATGCGATAGCTTGGCTCCACTTTCATAAAAAGCTTGTCAAAATAAAAGTCATTTGTTTTTGGCTGTGCCACCTGACATTTGAGGAAGAACTTGCAAACAAAAGTGTTTCAGTGGGTTGTAAGTTATATAATAAAAGTTGCCTTATTATTCAACATACAGTCCCTGACAGAAGTTCTGTCGCTTATCCATGTTGTGGAAACAAAAGCTTAACCTGACTTTAAAATCATCCATTGGTTTTAAAAATGACTCCTATGAAAGCTGAAACCCTCCCAAATGAGGTTTAATTTACGAACATAGATTTGCTTCACTGCAGAAATATTGATCATTTAATGAACATAGAAAGGTCAGAGTTTGGCAAGACAAAAGTTTTGTTGCCCACAGAAAGAAATGTGAAAATCAAAAAATAAATGTACTTCAAATACAAAGATATGTTTCAAAACATTGGTGAATGAAGTTCTGGTGCTATTATATATGGTGCTATTTATATTCTGGTGCTATTTATATTTAATAAAAAAGGACTGCATCCATGCGGTTCGACAATGATTCATACAATTTATTGATGAATCATCAGGAATAGCAAAGAATGCAGTCTTACATGCCTCCCAGAGTTCATCAAGATTCTTTGGTTTTGTCTTCCAAGCTTCCTCTTTCATCCTACCCCAAACACGCTCAATGATGTTCATGTCTGGTGACTGGGCTGGCCAGTCCTGGAGCACCTTAATCTTCTTTGCCTTGAGGAACTTTGATGTAGAGATGGATGTATGAGAGAGAGCACCATCCTGCTGCAAAATTTGACCCCTTTTATGATTGGGAATGTAAGAGGTAGCTAATACTTCTTGATATTATGATTTTAGGCTATTGATATTGTCTTCCACCTTGCAAATCTTTCGCACATCCCCATACTGAATGTAACCCCAGACCATGATCTTTCCACCACCAAACTTAACTGTTTTCTGGGTGAATCCTGGATCCATACGGGCTCCAGTAGGTCTCCTGCAGTATTTGTGGCGGCTGTGGTGTAATTCAACTGAAGATTCATCTGAGAAATCCTCTGCCACTTCTCCAGCATCCATCCGTTTAGCAGGCTGTGGGCCTCGGCAAATGCCACACGGCTTTTTAATTGCCTTTTGTTTAGTGCTGGCTTCTGGGCACTGATTCGACCATGGAGGCCATTTCGAGACAGAATCCTACAAACTGTTCTAGTTGGCACAAGGACTTGAGGTGACCAGGCTGAGTGGGGCTGGCTTTGGATTTTCTAACCAACAAACGTTCCTCCTGAGCAGTTGTCTTGTGGGGTCTACCGGACCTGGGTTTTTCAAAAACATCTCCAGCCTCTTCAAATCTTTTTTTAATTCTTTGTACTTGACACTGAGACACATTAAATGTGCCAGCCACCTCTGCAGTGGATCTGGTCTTCAGCCTCTTGATAATCAAGGCTTTGGTCACAGGATGGATTTTTGGCATGTTGTCAGAGGTCAAGTTGCAGTTCAAGTGAAGGTCTGGGGTGCTGGGGTTCCTTTTATACACACTCACTAATTAACCGATCGATTAGTGAGCACAGGTGAGGCTGTAAACTAGGATTGGGTGCATTATATGACAAGGCGACAACTTTTGTCTTGCCAAAATCTGACCTTTCTGTGTTCATTAAATGATCAATATTTCTGCAGTGAAGCAAATTTATTTTTGTAAATTAAACCTCATTTTGGGGTGGCACGGTGGCGTGGTGGGTAGCACTGTCGCCTCACAGCGAGGAGGGCCTAGGTTCGATTCCCCGGCCGGGCGGCCAGGGTCCTCTCTGTGTAGAGTTTGTATGTTCTCCCCGTGTCTGCGTGGGTTTCCTCCGGGTTCTCCGGTTTCCTCCCACAGTCCAAAGACATGCGGTCAGGCCAAATGGACACGTTAAATTGCCCCTAGGTGTGAGTGACTGTCTGTGTCTGTCTGTCTGCCCTGCGATGGACTGGCAACCTGTCCAGGGTGTATCCTGCCTTTCGCCCGAAGACTGCTGGGATAGGCTCCAGCATCCCCCCGTGACCCTGACGGAGAAGCGGCTTAGAAAATGGATGGATGGAAACCTCATTTGCGAGGGTTTCAGCTTTCATGAATCATTTCTAAAACCAATGGATGATTTTAAAGTCAGGTTATAAGCTTTTGTTTCCACAACATGGATAAGCGACAGAACTTCTGTCAGGGACTGTAGTGTTTATTTAAACATTTAAAAATGTTGTCATGTCAATCATGTCAAATTATTTTAGAATTTTAACTAAATTTCCTATGTCACGTATACCTATATCACAAATGTTTGGATGGTTGCCCCAGCTGACACTTTTTTGATTAAAGCAAAAACAAAAATATTTTTTATGGATGCATTAAAATAGATATTCTTGAATAATTTGATATGTCATGTATAAATAACGGATTTGGACACAAAAATGCATGTCAGTGACCCGTGTGTGTGTGTGTGTGTGTGTACATGCTAATAATAAATGAGTGGAGAAAAGTAATGAGTGCAGACAGGTGTACTGCATGGTACAATAAAGCAATTAACATCCTACTGTGGTCTGTTGCCTGAAAAGAATAATGAACAGGCCTAGTTGACCTTGATTTTAGGTCAAGATGGCAAGCAATTCAGTTAAAAAGAATACTGTGGGAAAAAAAAACGTTTCAGTAGGAACAGTGACCAAAGTGATGTCTGTTTAGATTTACATAGAGAGGGATGTTATAGTAGGATATCATAGGATATTATAGTAAACGCCTCAAAAATTAATAACCATTTGAGAGTTGAGTAGTGTAAAAACCATCCAGTATGATACAGACTTACAGCCTCTGCCAAGGCACATTTAAGCTGTTTGTGTGGCTTGTGGTGACTCAGCGCCCTATTTTTTTCTTGGTCTCTTGCCTGTCTATTTTATGACAGAAACCACAGATAGGCTCAAAGTCACTTTGAAGAAAGTACAGGCGAGTCAAAAGTCACAGGACACATTTTATTTTTTATTTTATTATTGACTTCTATCTCTGGGGTCATCTCAAACAAATTGTGCATACTGAGAAAATCCGCAACAAACACCACCTTCAGCACCGCATCGTGGAGGCTTGTGACAGCATAAAAAGTAAAATGGTGTCCTGTGACTTTTGACTCACCCAGTTCAGTGGCTGAAAATGAAGTAAATGCCCACAGCCTCACAAAGTCTATATGAGGAGGGTGAGAAAGAAGCCATTATTCAAGAAAAGTTAACACGAAATCATGAGAGTGACCCAACTAAGATGTGAGATTTTTTTGCTTATGTGAGACAAAGGTAGAAGGTTTTTGGCTAAAAAGAAAGGCGAGACATACTCTACAGTGAAGTATGGTGGTGGCAGCATCATGCACTGTGAAAGCTTTTCATCAGCAACACATAACATGGAACATCATGTAGTACTGTGGGAGAACCTGGTGTTGTGAAGCATTCTTCTGTAAGGAATGCGTCTGCAAGCAAATCCAACTATATAAATCAAACTTGGTGTGCAAATCAACTAAAGCTTAAGGAAAAATTCATCTTTCAGCAGGGCAAAACTCTCAAGGCCAACGCATTTGAGAGGCTTGAAAACGGTAAGGTGAATATCTTACAATGACCCAGTCAAAGTCCTAGGTCTGTATTCACACAACACCTCATTAGTAGAACTGACTTAAGATCAGCTTTTGTGATGATTGTCATAAATACAAGAAAAATCAAATCCTAGACTGTGAATTGCTCTGTACAAAATGACCTCAATTTCATTGAGAATCTGTCGCACTGATTGTACATAAGCCCTGTCCAACCAACGTTAACTACTCGCTCCAAGTCTGCCAAGAGGAACGGGGAGAAAAACCACTCCTGCAAAGTGTGCTAAGCTGGTACATACTTAACCTAAAGGCTGACTTGAGCAAATGTTGAGTGGGATGTGGATACTTATGCAATCAGCATATTTTAGTTTTTGATTTCTTTTTAAATCTGCAAAGAACATTTAGCAATAAGGAATATCCAGGTCATGATAATAAAATACTGAATGCAAACTTATCTGAGCCCTTATAATTTATTAAAATGTATTTATCTTTAATTTAATTATCTTATAGCTCAGATAATTAACACATCCGTTCCAGTAAACAAATGTAAATAATGTCATTTTTCTGATATTTTTGATGCACAATTTCTAATTGGAGTTTCTATTTTTCCCCCTAATATAATAAAGTGTGCTGTAACTTTTGCAGAGTCCATATTTTATGTTCTTTCAGAGCAAATAAACAGTAATCATGCATTGAAATATGTGTTCTCTGTAGAGGTTGTGGCAACTTACTGCTATTTAGAAAATCAATAAAACATTTGCACACAACTGTACGTTAAAGTCAAATACTTTCACAGTTGTGGTTTTGAATGTTTTTTCAGTATTTTCTGCAGTGTGGAATTAGTTGTGGTGGAACTCTGCTACAGAACATGCTGAAGACATTGAAGAAGCAGCAAAACCATGAAAACCAAGTGGACTGAATCAAGAAAGGGCACCAGTGTTACAAAATCGGTATTTATTTCTCTTAGAGATGGTCATTCTGGTAAGTTACTAATTGGTCTGTAACAAACGACCTCGGTACATGGCATTGAGACAGAAGATTGAAAGTTTTTCAATTTTCCCTGGACCTGAAGTGAGCGCTCCATCCGACTGAAGGGAATGGAAGCAACCAAAGTGAGCATACTGTTCGTAAAGTGCGGTGTTGTGATGATAAGTTTGATATAAAAAGCTCCTTCTGTGCTTGCTAAGACCAGCTGCCTACCTACTCAATACAAAAATAAACAGTAAAATGCTTAATGTGTACAACCATAAAAATATCCTTTAGCTGACTGTAATAATCGGAGAACAAGGGGGCAATACATGTTAAAACAGGAGAGGTTATGCTCAAACCAACAGTCATAATCTGCATCTACATAGATGATGACATATTTCAGCTGTGGAACCGGTACCGGATTTCTCTCAGAATTCATGTACTGAATCAATTCAACCCAACGTATTTCCTTCTTTATACACTCATACATACGAACAATACAAAATCATTTAGCTATGTTTAGCAAAAATACATATACATACATATAAATGCTTCATAGGTGGAAGGCCTAAAGTGTAGGAGATAAACACAAGGAGAAAGTTAAGCTCATTTAAAGGGACAGTTGATCTGAGTCGAGACGCCTCTACTTTACAACTGCAGTCAGAATTAATAACTTAAAGTTAGTTGTATATTTTGATGGACGTCCAAGTCCAGAGAACATCAGACCATTAAAAAGGTTTAGTTCCTAGTAATTTTAATGAGACTGCAGACCTACAGACGGTGATGCTGTGTTAACTGTTTTAAGTAGTTGTGCAGTTAAGTCATGAAAAAGGAACATAAATGGAAAAAAGGATTTTTTCCACCATTAAAAAAAAAAGGTTTTTTTGCATAATTATGTTTTAAACTACTATATGAAATGTTCATGAATATGCTGCCTTGCGTCAAAAATTGTTTTTATGATAGTGTTGGCTTAAACCTCATTTACATACATGGTGGAAGGAAACATGGAAGGCCTTATCAGGGAAAATAGTAATGAAAACTTTTTTTTAGATTTATTATTATTTTACCATCAACATTACATATCAAAGCTTAAATGATGTGTAGGTTCTGGTGGTTTTGGATAATAAATAAAAATGGATATATGGGTGTTGTAGACACTGTGACCCCTGGTTCCTATCACCACCACTGTAAAGAAATCAGTAAGTTTCTCTAAAATGAACCGCTTCACATCAAACCACCCTAAATGACTTGTTCACATCTCAACCACTGAATTACATAAAAATTTTGAAAAACTGGTGAAATTCTTTAAGAAGAAGAACTGCCAACATTGCACTTTTTGCTTGTGAAACTAAACCAAAAAAATACATTACATTCCTCAATTTACTCCACGAAGTTCAGCACAATAAAGGATCTCTCGTGCTTTCAAAATAAAAGGATTTGGCTCTCTGTGGTCAGTTGGATGGAGCAGAATCTTTTAGCTACATTCTCCATACTGGACACCACTGCTTTCTCAAGGCAGAGTGGAAAAACATCTCAGACAGAAATGAATATACATGTAGACACTATAAAGGTGCCACTTACATGCAACTCTATGCTTACTTCAATAAACAAATTCTTACTTCCACTGATACGGGAAGACAGGAAACCTAAGAAAACAGAGCTGGTGTTTCTTCAAAGCGCTCACCACTGCTGGTGTTTTAAGTTTCTGATTCTGTAATGTATTTCAAAACTCATCGTGTATGTATTTGAAAACAAAAGGAGAAAAACCAATGCTCTCAGTCTCCGCTCAAACAGGGGGAGGAACTCGATTCCATGTGTTGTTGGGTTAAAATCTGTTTAAAAAGTATGGCTGTTCTGATGTCCTGAATTTAAAGGACAGGTTGGGTGATTTCAGTGAAGCTTCAGCTGTGAGGTGGAGAGCGAGGCAGAGAAACATTCTGTGCCACTTTTCAGTAGATCTCTGCTTTGAGTGAGTATACAACAAAAAAGAAACAAAAACACATACATTTCTATATATACACATGAAAATCAGCTTATACACATGGATCTGAAATAGAGCCACACTTTTTTTAAAACTTGAATTTAAAAATAAAAATAAAAAAAAGGTTTCTTTTTTTTCTATTTTTTTAATTTAAGTATACTACTCTTATCCGGTGTTTGGAGGTCAAAGGTTGGCAATGGGTACATCAAAAAGGTCACACAGGCCCTCGGTCTCATCCAGGTTATAGATGTAGTCATGGTCGCCCGGAGGAGGAGAAAGGCGTAGGAGTGGGGAGAAAACTATGAAAGAGAAAGGAAGGAAGATGAGGAAAAGCTCCAATGCTTGGACTCTCTTTCGTTGAGGGCATTAAAAAGAACATTAAAGCCTTTAAAGCACTGGCATTAAAGTCTAAAAACTACATACAGTTACATGAAAGTAAAACTGCTTAAACCTACTAGGTTTGTAATGATACAAAGTGATAAAACGAAAAGGCTCATGGTCCTTAAACTAGGAGCAAAAATGTCATTAATATCAGAATACAGTTAAAACAAGTACCACTTGTACTTTTTAAAAGCTGTTTTAGTAGAAAACTAAACCTTGAACCAGATTGTCTTTCAGGACATTTTCAATCAAGACAGAATCTCATAATACTCCAAAAGGCTGAAATTCCAGCACTTCCAACTGTCAAAGGTATGTTTTTTTTTTTATTGATTTCATGAATAAAATGTTACACATAACTAGTACATAAATATCTTAATATGATAAAAATCACTGTACAGTTTTCAGAGGTTTGAAGCTGCGGTATAACAAATCGTCACATCTAGTAGTAAAGTATGTACAGATGACTTGGTTTATGACCAGCTTTACCTTCTGATGACATGAGCTCTTCCAACAGATCTGTACTCATGATTTCTGTAAAGACAAATTAAAAAGTGAAATAAACAAAAGCTCAACAGGGTAACTGGATCAAATCTGCAGTGAAAAAATCTAATTTAGACAATTTTCTACTTGTTGTCAAATTGGACATTGGCGTTTTAGTTGTGTGTTCAAAGTTGGCTTCTTTAGTTTAGCACTGGAGCTATGAGGCTCAAGTCAATAGTCACCCAAATCTTTTCCCTAAATACATCTTCAAAACTTCTATCACTCCACTCAAACCATGTTCATGACTTCATTAAGGTTGTGCAGACTTGACGGCCTGGATTAGGACACAGTCTGACTTACTGTGAGCTGTAAGAATGAACAAAACTTTACCATGTATAACAACATAGGGAACTGCCACTGTAAACACTAGATGACAGTGATTAGTGACTAACATTATTCACAACTTTTACCATTATAAACAGCTTTTATTTAAATGAAAATAGAAATCACCTATATTCTAACGTAGGTGCTCACAAAATAGTCGGACTTCAGTGGCTCCCTGCAGAGTTCTGGTCATTTTTATAGTTCACATTAGTCATACTGTATTCTAAACCACAGGCTAGTCCACACATCTTAAATATCTGGATGTGGTTTGAGCAGAACAAATTTGGGTGACTACAGACTTCTAGTGTTTGTCTGTTACATTCCACTAGTAGCTCAAGCGCTAAACTAAAGAATATTAATTGGGACACAAACATGTCTCAGTTCATCAACTATAGTAAGTGAAAATTCATATAAATTAGATTTTTTTAACCAAACCATCACAAATCTTATAATAAGAGTATCATATTAGGCATAAAGATTTACAAGTCATTATTAAATTACTATATACCACACGGGTTCCAAGCTCGCAATATGACTGACTGAAAGGCAACCGATGAGTGTCAGGATCTCATGATGGTGGCATTCTAACTGAATTCAGACTATAGTGAATTCACCAAATCTTATTGGCTCTGACCTACAAATGACTACCTATAACCCCGTTTCCAAATATTTGGGCCTCTGTGCAAAATGTGCATAATTACAAAATGCAATGATTAGCAAATCATCTATAACCCACATTTAATTGAAAATAGTATAAAGACAACATATCAAATGTTGAAAATGAAATGTTATTGTTATACACGCATGTCATTTTTTAATTTGATGCCAACAAAACATTTAAAAAACAGTTAGGACAGGGCAACAAAACATCTGCCATGAATATATAAACAGGATCCATAAACACTGCCTTCTCTGGGGCCAAGCTCATTTAAGATAAACCAAACTGATGCGAAAAAGTGTCCTGTAGTCCGAAAAATCAAAATTTAAAATTCTTTTTGGAAATCACTGATGCTGCATCTTCCAGGCTAAAGTGGAGAGGGACCATCCAGCTTGTTATTAGTGCACAATTCAAAAGCCAGCATCTGTGATGATATGGGAGGCCTTAGTGCATATGGCATGGGTGACCTGGACATCTGTGAAGTCTATTAATGTTGAACAGTATATACAAGTTTTGGATATGATGCCATCCAGGCTTTTTCATGGATGACCATGTTTATTTCAGCAAGACCATGTCAAACCACATTCTGCATGTATTACATTGCTCTGTATTACAAGAGTCTGAGTGCTAAACTGGCCTTCCTGCAGTCCAGACCCATCACACTGGAAAACATTTGTCGTATTTTGAAACAAAATACACATCAAAGGAGACCCTGAACTGTTGAGCAGCTGAAATTCTATATATTCCAAGAATGGGAAAACATTTCACTTTCAAAACTACAGCAGTGCCTCCTCAGTTCACAAACACAGTGTTGGTAAAAGAAGTGGTGATGCAACACAGTGGTAATCATGCCCCGATCTCAACTTTTTTGAAAGATGTTCTGTGCATCAAATTCAAAATGGGCATATATTTTTTAAAACACAAAAACATTCTCAGTTTCAAAATTTGATATGTTGTCTATTTTCAATTAAATATAAGGTTTCAATGATCTGCACATCACTGCATTCTGTTTTGTTTTGCACAGTCTTACAGCTTTTTTGGAAATGGGTTGGTAGATGTGCTGGAAAGCCTATATCTAATGATGAATATCAATAATAAAACTTAAGTTTAATTATAATAATGCACTCTTCATCATGATATACCATGACATATTGCCAAATAGATGTGCTATAGCTGTAGGCAAAAGGCAGAAGGAAACTGCTAACGTACCATATTTGAGGCTAATATAAGAACATCTTACCTTTAGTGGGGTCAAACATTTCTGAAAGTTCTTTGGGGAAGTCCAGTACTAAAAACATGATCAAACAAATGAACAGTAATTAGTCATGTTGAGTTGTAAGCCACACAAGAAGGACAGACAATTGATTGCACACAAGACTGACAAGCATAGTTCAGCAAAATGTTTACTTAAGCAAGTTTAGTTCCCACTAACTTACAAATGGAAATACAGAAGGAAAAATATGTGTCATCTAGATATATTTAGTCATTCAAAGCTTCATGTAAAAAGCAGATGCACTTACACTCTGATGGGTCTGTTTTGATTGGTTCAAAAAGTGCTGAGGATTCAGGAAGTGAGGAGCTACTGTCCAGAGAGGCAGATGACTGAAGTTGCTGGCTGTCCTCAGGGGATGTCTGATTGGCCGGTGTATCTGAGGTGTTGTTACTGGATGCTATAAATAAGAGAAAATATAACAGGATTTAATTAATTAATATCAGAAAACAAAAAAAATGCACTGATAAATTCAATAAGCGGCAATAACTGATAATATACATTTTTACATTTGAATACATAGAACATAGTGAATCTTAATCAGCTCTGAACTAAGGATGTTAAACACGGTTTCAATTGCAACGATTTGGAACATTTAAATCTATTACTATCAGCTGTGTACCAATTCATAAATTACAGAATTTGATTTGATGTAATGGAGTCTCAATTTTATGTTTTTGGCCATATGTTAATTCCATTTTCAGTATAGTGGTGCATTCAACATTTAAAAAGTACAATGCTTCAAAGTAAAGTTGTGCTTTATATGTTCTGAACTGATGCTCTAGATACAAGTTAGCGTTAGGCAAGTGTTAGGCAAGCTAACATTATTTTCAATATGATACGCTGTAGGCCTCAGCAACAGGGCAATGTAATCAGATATCATCAATGACAAATAAATAATCTGATGGCAATGTATAAAAGACGATAATCTGCATTTTGGAAAAAAAACAGAGAGGACTAATTTATTATTACACAGCTTGTAAATATATTTTTTTAAAGCTAAAATGAATTCTCTAGTCATCATTACACAAAAAAGCTTGGTGTGTTTTACTGCCTATTCAGCTACTACTCAGTTGTTCCAGTAACAAATTTGAATCCTACCAACATAATCAAACTGAATCAAAGAATTATGGTGAAATTTAAGATTTTATTATGCACTGAATCTATGGATTGTCTGAATGGCATTTTACAGGCTTGACATACTTGGAATTTTTGACTGAGTACCTGAATAGTCATTAAAACCATCTTACAGAATAACCATATAAACATACCTAACCATAATTTTAAGTGTTTGTTACTGTAGTTCAAAATATATCCAGTAGGTGGCAATGATGTATTAACAGTGAGCTGACTATTATTACATTGCTACAACTCAATTAATAGCCAGCTGGCACAACTATACAGCTATGTAACAACCTTTTTCAAGCTTTTTTATTCAATACAGTTCTTTTTCATACAGCTTTTATGAGCTATTTCTGTAGCATTAGTGAGTCACATTTCTCTTATTGTCCAATAATTTATAGTGTTCACATACGTAATATATATTTTATACACACACACACACACACACACACACGCGCACACACACACACAATTCCAATGAA
Organism: Pygocentrus nattereri; assembly: GCF_015220715.1. Lineage (NCBI taxonomy): Eukaryota > Metazoa > Chordata > Actinopteri > Characiformes > Serrasalmidae > Pygocentrus > Pygocentrus nattereri. Next base: position 9,412,746 of record NC_051218.1, read on the forward strand.
GTTGGGACGTTGTCTAAAACATAAATAAAAACAGAATACGATGATTTGCAAATCCTTTTCCATCTATATTCAATTGTATACACTACAAAGACAAGATATTTAATGTTCAAACAGAGAAACTTTATTGTTTTTTGCAAATATTCACTCATTTTGAATTTGATGCCTGCAACACGTTCCAAAGAAGTTGGGACAGGGGCAACAAAAGACTGGGAAAGTTGAGGGTTTTGGAGCAACATATGCTGCCATCCAAGCAACGTCTTTTTCAGGGACGTCCTGCTTATTTCAGCAAGACAATGCCAAGCCACATTCTGCACGTGTTACAACAACGTGGCTTCGTAGTAAAAGAGTGCAGGTACTAGACTGGCCTGCCTGCAGTCCAGACCTGTCTCCCATTGAAAATGTGTGGCGCATTATGAAGCACAAAATACAACAACGGAGACCCCGGACTGTTGAGCAACTGAAGTTGTACATCAAGCAAGAATGGGAAAGAATTCCACCTACAAAGCTTCAACAATTAGTGTCCTCAGTTCCCAAACGCTTATTGAGTGTTGTTAAAAGGAAAGGTGATGTAACACAGTGGTAAACATGCCCCTGTCCCAACTTCTTTGGAACGTGTTGCAGGCATCAAATACAAAATGAGTGAATATTTGCAAAAAACAATTAAGTTTATTCATTTGAACATTAAATATCTTGTCTTTGTAGTGTATTCAATTGAATATAGGTTGAAAAGGATTTGCAAATCATCGTATTGTGTTTTTATTTATGTTTTACACAACGTCAAAACTTCATTGGAATTGGGGTTTTATATGAAGCATAGCTGTTCTGTTTAAAAAAAGCAAAGGTGCCTGACTACTAAAATTATTAAGTAAGTAAGCATTAAGTATTTGGGACAGCTCTCATCAAATCATAATCAAATCAAATCACTGTAAGAATCACACCCCTACTGAAATGGCACAGCACAGCAATGTATATGTCATTTGTGTGAAACCTGTAGCTGGTCCAGCAGTGGCAGTAGTTGTGTTGGGAGGACTCTGGTTAGCTGGGGCTGCACCTGCAGTACTGCTGTCTGCTGGTTTGGTGGTGGAGGCAGCAGAAGAAGAGGCAGGGAGGCTCTGAAGCATGTCCTCTGGAGGAGGAACGGGTAACACTACTGGTGAGGCACTGGAGGGGTCCTTGTTTACCAGGAGGACCTCGATAGGCCCAGAGGAACTCTTTAAGTGAATCTGGTACTTCTTTGGCCCATTCCCAACCTAAAAAAAACAGCAAACAAACAGGATGATGATTTATAGTATGTTTAGGAGTCAATACCAGACTAACATGACCAATGACCCCAATGCAACACATGATCTGAATTGCTTATCTCTTTCATAGACACTTCTGACATATCACTACACACTACTTTTCCTGCTTTCAGTCCTGTTTATATAAAGCTGCTATTTGCCCACCATTTTGTGGATCCATGCCAAAAACATGGCAAGGCTGAACCACGTTTAGCAAATCCTCCGCCCACTGATTATCGCATACAGCCAGAAATCCGTTAAAGACGCATGACGGTAGCACTGAGAGAGCCAAGTAATCAGCAGTGCTAAATGAAACTACAGCCTACCCTCACAGAAGCAACAGAGGAACGGCACTTACAGACTCTGGTATCGGCACTTCCAGTTGTGTACCTGACGGTGCTCGGATTGCTAGTAGAGTGTCACCTAGTGGCAAAAAGACAAAGTAGAGGATGTGGGTGTACGAACAGACCTATAAAAAGACATTCAGGGCCTGCACTGCTTGTTAATTATTGTGCCAATTACAGCCTTTGCAATACTGACATCTCAGAAAGCTGGAAAATGTAAATTAGTCTCTTATTAAAAAAAAAAAAAAGTACTATTTTTGCGTTTGCTGTGAACACTAACAAATCACAGATGAGCCACATGACTTTCTGTGTGCATTCGGGGGGCAACAAAACACTGCGTGGTCCAACAAACAATGCAGGCCATCTTTAAGCACATCAGGAACTCCTGCTGTATCTCTACATATGGCAGGTTAGGCTGAAGCAAAAATATGGACAATCTGCACTATCTGGAGATCCTGGAGGACCAATAAAACAATTGCATTAATAAGTTTAATAAATTAGTCACATGTCACATTATAAACTCACCTTTAAAGCAATTGCAGAGGTCTTGATGCGTTACATAAGCCAGAGTATTTCTTGTTAAGGACACACAAACTAAATAAAAAAAGTTCATTTGAACCACTTCAAATCCACACTTTTTTTTGTGGCACCTTTTCATTAAGCCCCCCCCAATGGCCTTGCATGCACCAAATAATACACAGGTTTTCTTTGTTCTGTCAGAAATTTGGTAGGGATAAAAGCAATCTCTTATTTTTACATTTTATCACTTATGTAAATTGTTGCAAAAATTCATTTTAACACCCACAATGTGCGTTAAAAATACAAGTGTCTACATGTAGTGTCATCAGTGTAATTAAAATACACTAACACTACTTTATAATCAATTGTCAATCAAATCCAAATTAATTTGAACTTAACCCATCAGAAATATTTTCTGCAATCCATTTGACAAAATAAAACAGACTGCTGTTGCTCATCTGCCTCTTTAGTAGCAGCTTCTGTTGCAAAAATGATACAAGTGTCTGTCAAGAGTCAAATGATAGACACATTATGTGGACAGTTCAGTGCTGACATGCACTGAGAAAAGCATCCTCTGATGTTGAGCTTTCTTGTTTGGTGTCCACCTTTAGAAAAAGGGGTTCCCACCAGCACCAAACTGATCCAGGGTCTACACAGAAGCGAACCAAGACCTGTGCTCTTTGGTGATCCACAGTTCATGCAATCAACCAACGTCCAATTGAGCCTCCGAGCCATCTTCAAAAAGAAGAGGAAATTTGATGGGACTGGACCAAACAGTGCATGTGCATTTTCAAAAGAAAGATGCAAGGCGTACGATGTAAGCCAACCAGTCAATGGATTTATTAGAGAGCGTGTCACTCTTGCACATAAGAACAAGAAACCGCAAGCTGAGCATTGGCTCTTAAGCAGTATTAATCGTACAGCTGATAAATTATTGAGCAAAGCATTACAGAATCCAAGTAGAACACATTATTGTAAGCAAAGGATATGGACTGTTCTGTGAGTCATCAGTCACATTTTTGATGCTCTGCTGTACCCAGACCCTCTGCTGGTCCAGCTCATGTTCCCTCCTGTCCAGATCCTCCAACTCCAGCTTCAGATCTATTAATTTATCAGCAATCTCTCGTGTGTTACAGCCAGGACCTACACCTCTACACACACACACACAGACAACTTCAGTGACAAAAAGGATCACTTATACAGGGAAGACAAGCAGTCTAATTCAAAAATGCTCTTAACCTTTACGCCTTCCTTCAATTTGACAAGGAATGTATGAAAGCTTAAGTGCAGAAGCCTGACTCACTTCCACTGAATGCTGTTCTTTGACTTCTTCTCTATCAGTCCGATGCCTTCTAGAACATTTGTGATGTCGTAGATCCGCCGCTTTTGCCGTACGGCCAGCGTATCAGCAGCCTGGAAGAAAGAGAGAAAACAAAAATTAAGGTTTTCCTTTCCAGTCCAAAGGAAAAGAGACAAACTTTCCCCACTAGATTTGATTAACCTTTGAATCAAGAATAAATGCAATGCTGTACAGTGTTACAAATGCAGCAAGATGAATACAATTGAGACATTTCAATGTAATAACCCAGCATCGCCTAACTGTTCTGCTAACAAATATCAATTTAAATTATTAGTCAAATGAAATTAGCAGTCTGGCGCAGATAAAAGTTTTTAAACATTGATACAATTCTGAAATATTGTACATCTCTAGTCTAAATCGGTTTAACTTCAGAGAAACCTTGAACAGCACATGCAAACAGAAAGATAGGAAAACAACAATCATGAACTCCTGCAACAAGTGGAGGTGAATTAGATCAGATCTGGAGAATTCATGTTAGATTTAGAGCACGGAGAGTGAATCTCTTCCAGATGTGAATCCATTCAGAGACCTGAGACCAAATTTCTCTGAAAGTAGACCTACATAATCGAATAAAAGCCCACGGCTGTTGTGTAAAAGAACAAATGTTCCAAAAGATGCACAAGTGACATGCGAATCATTTAATCTTTTTTTGTGCATGTGATTTGTTTGCTGCTACAAAGATGTCATTTCTTTTAATGACTGATGAAGACCACACTGTCTACAGCTGGGTCCAAACATCTCAGCACACTCCCAAGAACTGCAAGAAGAAATTCATTTGGTCAGTCCTATAGAACATCACTGTGCTTGTTAAAAGATAAACATACAGCTTATACAGGTCTAGTCCCTCTCTGGGCTGCAGAAACTTCAAATTAGTGTTGAGCTGGAATCAAGGGTGAATGTTAAGATGTTGACAAAGTCATACAGAGAGGTCTGATGTGAGTCAGAATTGTTCACAGTGGCGGTGATAGGAATCAGAAATCTGAAGAGTTTAATGTCTCTAAAAACTCCCTTACAGAAAGATATTACATGAAATGATTATGCATATGCTGCCTGATGCCTGAGACATTGTTTAACCATCATTCTGAGAACATTCTGGCCTAAAATGCATTTTTTAAAACCGTCTAATGGCAGAAGTGTTGAGGCAAAAAGGTCCAACAAGAAAGCTTTTTTCTGCAGATCTACCACTAATTTACCATCATCAACATTACATATAAAACATCAGACAGCATGTGCAAGTATAACAGTGGGTCTGAATAGTAAATAAAATGGCTATTTTTCTGTTGTAGACATTACGACCCCTTTCACTACCACTGTAAAGAAATCTGACTCTGTAAGTTTCTCTACAATTAACCATTTCACATCGAACCACTCCGAATGACTTGACTTACAACTCAGTCACTGCATTATGCAGGAATTTTGAAAATAAAAATTGGTGGAACTTCCCTTTAAGACAATATACATTGGGATATTCAGACCCTCAGCAAACATTAGAGAAAAAATACGTAATGCTGTTTGTGAAGTATATTGTGGGAAAAAAACCTATTTTTTTCATTACTTTTGAGATAAAATAGGTCTTAATAGTGGATGTTTGGACTTTATCCGTCTGTCCATCTATTTTCTTCACAAAATCACACTGACTCACACTGTGTTTCAACCTTTAAGCCCCTAAGAATCTGCACTTCAGTTAATCACCATCATAACTAATAGATTAAGTAGTTTTATAGAAGTAAAGTAGTAACTTGCATCTTCAAGGTTTAAAGGGAAGTTCCACCGACTTTTCTAAATTTCTCTTTAAGCCAATTGTTAAGATGTAAACAAAGTCATTCAGAGAGTTTTAGTAAGAAAAGCTCGGTCCTAGAGAAAGATGCAGACTCAGGACTGTTCACAGTGGTGGTGACAGGAACCAGATGTCTGAAGAGTTTATTGCCTCTGAAAGCTGCATCACAAAACATTATTACATGAAATGATTATGAATATACTGCCTGATGCCCAAGACCCTGTTCGCTCACAGTTCTGAAATAAACTTTTGAGCTACAACGTACCTTTAAAATGCATTCCTGGTGGGGAGATACATGTAGGATGTTATTATGATGCCAAAGTTGTCTCCAGTAATGCTATTTGCTTCTAGATTCACTGCTATTTTACCCATTATCAATATTGCATACAAAAACTGGTGTCTCAAAAACGTGTGTAGGTTTACTGGTGGTTTTGGATAGTAAATCAAATGGCTATATTTGTGTTGAAGACACTGTGACCCCTGGTTCCTATCAGCACCACTGTAATCTGTGTCAGTAAGTTTCTCTACAAAGAACCGTTTCAAATCAAACCACTTTGACATTGTTTACATCTCAATGATTGAAAAATCGGTGGAATTCCCCTTTAAGACAAAAGGTAAGCTTACAAAGTTCTGACCTTCAGCAAGTGCTACTAAATAATGATGTAATCTGTATTAAGAAATAACCCGACCAAAGAATTTGTTTCGTTTTTAAGACGGTGTCAAATAAACGCAGTTCTTGCAAGTGGGCTCAAGACTTTTGGACCGTTTTCTACCTGTCTGTCTGTCTATTTACCTGCAAAAGCCACACTGGCCATCAGTCTCCATCACAACCCTTCCAACACGTGCTTGTTTTGAAAGCTATTGTTCAGTCAGACACCAGCGCCTTCAGCCGAACAGTCTGAAATCCCTCAGACACGAATGACTTAAGATGAGTTTTTATAATGACTGGCGAGACTTGGCAACCTGTTAGCGGGCTAAGGTTAAAGCGAGCAGCTGACTGCCTGTTTTCAGTCGACTTGCTTGCTGCAAGTGCCGTCAAACTAAGGCCGACTCTTCAGAGAAAACTTCTCACCACTTTTAGCTAACGCTACCTAGCTTATTTAACATAGGACTGTAAAGCAAACTGGTTACTTTAGCAGAAGAAGCTGTGTATGTGGGGAAATAGTACATGTTTTTAAAGATAAGCCAGATAAGGCGTAAGTAGGAACGTTGATAGTGAATGCGGACGGTAAGCAGTTAAGCTAGCTAGCCAGCGGCGCGCTAACAGTGGCTGTATCCCAAATTGCTCCCTACTCCCTACATAGTGCACTAACCTAACCTACCTAGGTCAAGAAATTGTTGCTTCTACGCTCAACAAAGCCCTGTAAGTGCAGTAGGAAGCGCCAAATGGCTTTGTTTCTTTTACACAAAACGCACTATTTCGACGCTGAAGGCATTATTTCGTGACCCGTTCAGAGCACTACGCAGGGAGCAGGAAGCCATTTGAGTTTCTGCCTGTGTGTCATGCTTACGGCTTTCAGGTCCAGCACTCCATCCTTCGCCTCCTGTAGAAGAGTGACAAACTTGGTGGTTAATAATCCGAGGCTCTTCTCGTGGCGGCTCGGCGTGGCCGGCTGCAGAGATTCTCCCATCGCTCCCAGGTCGTTCCGGCCAGGCTCCAAATCCATCAAGTTTGTCTATTTTTGTTTTTCACAGCTGTTTGCGTTGGATATCCGTCTTAGCGGCTCGCCGACTGCACGGCTTCTGGCGCCCAAACGTCTGCTTCCCCTCACAGGCCACAGCTATCCGAAGCATGAGTTGGAAATGCGGCTTCGACTCGTTCTCACGACCGGTCTCGGGTTCGGTCCGGTCCGGTCCGGTGTAGGACACAGGCTCCAGAACCCAAGTGGCCTATCAGCAAAACACACTCACATACACTCACTCTCACACACACTGGGCTGCGCTGCTTGAATGACTGAAGCCGTTGGAGACGCAATGCATCATGGGACGAATGTAGGAAAAGGGGACTCCGTTGCAACGCGTCGATGTTCCGCTGGAGGGCGACTAAACACCGCTGCAAATGAAATAGCATGGAAAACTGAATTTTCATTAAATTCATTGAACGTCATTTTCTTGTTGATGTGAATGACTCTGATGTTGTATGTAAACACTGTTAAAGTTTCAAAACCAGTCCATATATGGGAACCAAGCTGCGAAAAACAACCTGTTTTGAATTCATTGTTTTTGTGAAGTCATGAAATCTGATTTATATCCACACCTGCCTATTTAGCCTACATGAGTTTAGCCCCACCCCTTCACGCAAAAGCTATAAGGCGTGGATAGCCAATCAGAATAGAGGTCATTAACATATATCAGTTTTAAAGGCACACTTAACAAACCCAGCCTGTTTTGTTCTAGAGAATAAAAGGTGTTAAAATGGTCATGTGAAAATGAATTATAGCTGTTTATGGTACTTACACCCAAACAAAGGCCATAAGTGGACCTCAGGGGGGAAAACGTAGGCCATGCGCCCTCTAAACTTAGGGCTTATATTGCAAAAACTTTTTTTTTTTTACATTTTTAAAACACTAACATTGTAAACATTGTTAAAGTTTCAAAATGTGCCATTCACATTATAGTCCATGCAGTCCATATATAGAAATGAGCTAAAAAAAAAAACGCTGTTTTTAATACATTTGTTTTTGTGGTGTCACAAAGAAACAACATATTTACATATATTAGCCTGCACCAGTTGAGCTCCTCACATTCAAGGTGAAGTTATAAGGAGTGTTTCAGCCTGGACTACTTTTTGAATGAGACACAACGCAAGACAGCCAATCACAGCAGAGATTATTTGCATATATCAGTCTCAAAAGCACAGTAACAAATACAGCCTGTGTAATTCTAAGGAATAAAGAGAGGTTGAAAATTAATTACATCTATTTTTATTGCATAAAACCACATATATTTTTATATGAACAAGTGGACACCAGGAGAAAGATGTTCTACTTCTTCTTCTTTCGGCTGCTCCCTTTAGGGGTCGCCACAGCGGATCATCTGCCTCCATCTTGCCCTATCCATTGCCTCCTCTACTTTCACACCAACCATCTCCATGTCCACCTTCACTACATCCATAAACCTTCTCTGAGGTCTACCTCTTCTCCTTCTACCCGGCAGCTCCATCTCCAACATTCTTTGCCCAATATATCCACTATTCCTCCTCAACACATGTCCCAACCATCTCAACCTGGCCTCTCTGGCTTTATCTCCAAACCGCTCCACCTTCACTGTCCCTCTGATCTGCTCATTTCTAATCTTGTCCATCCTTGTCACTCCCAACGAAAATCTCAGCATCTTCATCTCCGCCACCTCCAGCTCAGCCTCCTGTCTTTTAGACAGAGCCACAGTCTCCAAACCATACATCATAGCAGGACGCACTACTGTCTTGTAAACCTTCCCTTTCACTCTTGCTGGTATCCTTCTGTCACACCAGGAGAAAGATATGGTTAAATTGTTGTAGATTTTAAGACCTTAAGACAAATGGTAGATAAACTCGACAAAAGAGCTTGGTGTTGGTAGTGACCTCAGATTTGTGTGTATCTGATCATCCCTTGGGAAAAGGGGACTTAAATGCAACGTATCAATGTTCCGCTAGAGGGCGACATTGTACAGCTACGTCCAAACCAGCAGGCTACCAGAGAAGTTGTAGAGGAGCCCAGTCCAGAGACGGTTCATGAGGAGCCTGGCCATTGCCTGTCCCCCCGCAGCCCCCCACCCCCGTTATATCAAATACAGGACTGCAAAACAGCAGAGGTGCTGAAAGAATGGGAGTAAATGGAGCTCAACGGCTAAAAAGGAAAAGTTAAAACAGTTTCTAATCACCTGCCCAGAACTTTCCTTTTTTTCATAGAAAGCAGAAGGAGGTATTTCAATAAAAATGCAAAAAATGTACCTATATATTTCCTTTTTTTCTGCAGCAAACGGGTTTTGGACAAGAGCCTGGTGATCATCTTAGTTTTTTGACTCTTGTGTGTCATCTGTCAGTCTTTGGGAAAAGGGGACTTAAATGCAACGTATCAATGTTCCGCTAGAGGGCGACATTATACAACTGCGTCCAAACCAGCAGGATCTCAGAGAAGCTGTAGAGGAGCCCGACCTCACATCCCCGTCCTGATCTTACCAGAGCCGGTCTATGAGGAGCCTGGCCACTTCCTTCCGAGTTTAAAAGCTCTTGAAACACAGAAGCAGTGTTAAAATATTTTATGCTGTGCCAGGGGTGCTCAGGAGATTAATGTATTCTTTTACATTAAAAATGGTTAAGCTTTTATGTATGTGTAAAAAAGGGACCACTCTTTATTTATGTCATTACCATTCAAAGTGGCTTTAGGTGCAAATGATACATTTTTCTTAGATATGTCTGAGGCTGTCACGCCTTCCTCTGACTCCAATTCCCAGAATCCCCTGGGGGCAAAGTGACATTCTATACACAGCCATCCACCAATCACAAACCACCGCTCTCAAAATCATACTGAACTGCTGCCCCTGAGTTTAATCACACCTTCCTTATAAAGACTGTTAAGTGTTTTTGCTAATTTACCTGTTTCTGAGTTGTTTTTGTTTTGTCTTGTTTTTTTTGTTTTGTTTTGTTTTGTTTTGGTTTTGACTGTTTTCTGATTTTACCTTGTTGACTTTGATTGCTGTGTTTTTAATCTTTGGGTATTTGAGCCAGTATTCAGTATTTGCCTTGGTCTGTTTTGACTATGTTGGATTGCCGCCTTTAAATTTAAGCCTTCCAGCTTTCTTTTATCTGTGAGCGTCTGACTCTGTCCTGTTACTGAATACTTCACCACCAAGGCAGACAGCGGATTCTAAGGCTTTCTAAAAGGCCAGTACAAATCAGGGTCAGTTATTAGGACAATATAAACAAGAGCAGCTGGAGGGTTTTACTCGGTTTTGAGTTCCTTTGCTCAGCAGCAGGTAGAACAGCAGGCACAGTTGTCATAGCTTGTTGACAGTATGAAGGGTCTCGCGACCCAACTGCAGTCACTAAGTTCAGCTAACCCAGTTAGCTGTCCATCTAGTCCACATGCACCTATAGCAGCTCTGGGACCACTTTTCCTGTAATCATGCCAGATAAGTTTGATGGATCTCCTGATAAATTTAATGGATTTATGTGTTTTTTTGTATTTTTTTCAGTACATTTCAGTAGCTCCCGGTTTAGCTCAGACCATGCAAAAATATCATTTGTAGCTTCCCACCTCACTGATAAGCCTTTAGATTGGGTGACCACTATTTGGTCCAGTATACATCTCATGTATCTGTTTCATAACCAAATTTAAAGCAGTGTTTGATCATCCTTTTGAAGAAAGAGCTTGCAGAGAAATATTGCTCAGAGAACTATGCTCTGGTTTTTTGTACAGTAGCAACTGGTAGCGATTGGAACGGGTCATGTTCTGTAATGGATTTAATGCCAATATAACAACCAAACTGGCCTGCACAATGACAGACTTTCATTTGACCAACACATCTCTCTTGCTATTTGTTTAGATCCATTTTCGCATGAATGTAAGTCCAGGAATGCCAGTAGTGTCCATGTGTTCCTGCCCAAATACAAAGCCTACATCTGTCTCCAGGCTCCAGCTGCAGGGAATCTCATGAAACTTGTGAGAATGACACGGAAGTCGAGCTCATGCAGTGTGATAGAGATCGTCTGACTCTACAGGAGAAAATTAGTTAGTTTAGAAGAGGTCTGTGCATGTATTGTGTTGGTGCTGGTCATGTTTTTCCTCAGACACCAACCCCTGGACAGTGCATTGACTTCATGTGGTAATGTCAACCACCGAGGGGTTGGTATTGAGGTCTTTCCTATTGCTTCTCATATTGTACTGCCAGCAAAATCATTTCAGCCTTGATCGAGTCCTGAGATTGAGGGGAATTTCATTAATGCTCATCTGATTGTTGTAGAAACCCTTAAAATTCCCATGAAAATAGTACCATTGGATGGAGACTCAGTTAGAGCTGTTTGCATGTCCACCTTTCTGTTATGTTTCTGTTATGTTTTTTGCATTTACTATCACTCACTGCCAGATCTTCTTCCACTAAAAGCTCTGTTATGATATTACAGTCAACATCCCCCCGTTTTGCTGTAATTTGTTAATTAATAACCTGTGATGCGTGCTTACAGTGATTAATTTAGTTTTCAGTTTGTCTGTTTGACTAGATGACATTTACTTTGCATTGCTCTTTTTGAAACAGTTACAAACCAAGCCTAATGGCTTCTAGTGGCCATAGACCGGCAAATGGTGCAGACTATGTTATCACTGGCCTCAACAGAGGGACAGGCTGAAGCAAACAATACAAGATTCTATTAAAATGAGTAAATCATTTAACTGCAGTCTAGCATGCAAACAGACTGTAAAGAGGAGTTAAGAGGCCATTTGGTGAAGGTGTGAAGTACAGCTGTACACTATGCTGGGCTCTGTGGTTCTTGTTTGGATTTTCATCTTCCTCCTCTTCCTCTTCCTCAGGATCCAGAGGCCCAAGAACTTTCCTCCTGGACCCCAGTCTGTGCCCCTATTTGGGAACCTGTTTCAGCTGAACATCACCAATCCTCTGAAAGACTTTGAGAAGGTAGAGTACCAAACACCTGATGTCATCAAAGTGTATACTTGTGCATGTGTGGATAGTCTTTTTTGAGAATCTGTTCTCTCTTTTTCTTAGAAAAAAGGATCAAAATGGTTTGGACACTTGCACTGTTATCTGAAGAAGAAGCTACAGTTTTAAAGAAAATTACATCAACTGATTTTTTTTTTCAATACCAATATTTTGATGGGGCGGCACGGTGGCGTGGTGGGTAGCGCTGTCGCCTCACAGGGAGGAGGGCCTGGGTTCGATTCCCTGGCCGGGTGATCAGGGTCCTCTCTGTGTGGAGTTTGCATGTTCCCCCGTGTCTGCGTGGGTTTCCTCCCACAGTCCAAAGACATGCAATCAGGCCAATTGGACATGCTAAATTACCCCTGGGTGTGAGAGTGTGAGTGACTGTCTGTGTCTGTCTGCCCTGCGATGGACTGGTGACCCATCCAGGGTGTATCCTGCCTTCTGCCCGAAGACTGCTGGGATAGGCTCCAGCACCACCCGCGACCCTGACGGAGAAGCGGTTTAGAAAATGGATGGATGGATGGATGGATGGATATTTTGATGTTTGTATTTAAAGGGTAAATACAACAATATGCTTGTGCTGTTAAACCAACATTCCAGGTTTGTTCACAGGTACATTAGAACAGTGGGTTCCTGCCATTTTATGTTATGAATGATAGTGACTTGGTTTACAAATTTATAAACATACACAAAAATATCTGGAAAAACAGACAGTATATTAAAATATACATTTATGTAAAGCTAATGAATAAAACAATGATTAAATTCTACATCTCAATGTTGCAAAAATAAAACTAAAATGCACCTGATGTCATTATAATTCTCTTACTCACTGGGTCAAACAGAGGTCCCTGTCAGTTTTGTCTATATCTTGTCTTTGCATTGACATTTTTGTACAAATGTCCTCCATAAGTACAAAGACAGTACTGGGGCTCAATGACAAATAGGGTTTTCAAAATGACTATTTTTAAAAATCTTATCAAAAAGGACAAGATGTACATTTTTATATCTGCATATATATTTGCATTTATTTCTACATGCATTTTAAATTTTAAATATAGTTAGTGATATTAAAGCATTTCATTGCCCATTTCAGTTGGGTAAACTGTGCTGGTTTGTTTGCACTATTTGATTTACTGGTTGTGCCACCTGACTTTTCAGACTAATTTCAAAATAAACAGGCATCTGAAGAAACTGTAGATACCTGTAGAAACTGTTTATCCTTGAAATTGATTTTTTTTTAAATAATTACAAAAAATACATTTTTATGGTTTTCCAGTTCAGACTAACTAACATTTGCATTGGAATAACTGATTATTTTTTTATGCTTGTTTTAAGTTGGCTGAGCGCTATGGGAACATCTACAGCCTTTACTTTGGAGCAAGACCAGTTGTTGTTCTTACTGGTTTTAAGGCTATAAAGGAAGCTCTGGTGACCAAGTCTGCAGACTTTTCAGGACGCCCACAAAATATCCTCGTTTGTGATGTAACAGAAGGGAAAGGTCCGTCTTAAATCTGTCTCTAATTAAACTGTGGTTAATGAATGTGCTTCTTCTTTAATTTGGATCATTATGATCATTTTTACATATAAAAATGGCACCTTTTTGAAATGAGTTGCTGACATGAGTAAAATGCGACAGGTATTGCCTTTGCTGACAATGATCTTAGATGGAAGAAGCATTGCCCTCATGACCCTGAGGAACTTTGGCATGGGGAAGCAGTCTATGGAGGACAGAATTCTGGGAGAGACTGAACATCTTGTTTTATTACCCCTTATTTCATAACTCAAATAAAGTAAAATGTAACAATGTCATAATTTTAACTGTTGATTGCAGTCAACCAATAAAATGTCTTCTACTAAGTTTTAGGAAACAAGTACAGTACTGTGCAAGAGTCACCATTCATTTACATCATTTTCAGTCAATACAGCCATCATGCCATTTTTCAGATAAAGAGATTAGACATAAAATACAAAACCATAAGAAAAAGGAAAGTCAAAGGAAAAAAAAAAAAACAAGATTTTCCAAGACTTTAATTAAAGACCATGCAAGACCTGGTAGGCACCAAAACTGCCCCCTTCAGATAAACAACACTTAAAGCTTTCATCTTTGAGAGAGAGGAGACAATCAAGCGTCCTCAGATCTGAAAACATCCACAGTTGTTTCTGTCCATCCTTCCACTGTGAGAAGACCACTGTAATGTGCGGGAGTGATAATGAGGCCGACGTACGTGCTGAGAGAAGCAAGATTTATTAGGGGCAAATCCAGAGTCAGGGTCAAGACAGTCCAGGGTCACAGAGCCAACATGGAGATACTGAGGTACAGACATGAGAACAAAGGAACACAGGATAAACACAACAGACGCCAGAATTATAATACTTCAAACAATACATCAAACAAAGACCAGCAAGGGAAAACACAGGGCTCAAATCCAACTGGGATACCGATGGTTAACATGACACGGGCGGAAAACAGGTGGTTACAATCAGGGGAGGAGTCAAGAAACAAGGGGGCAGGACAGGGAAGAATCAAAACAAAAGCACATGACAGGACTTAAACCAAAACAAAAGCACATGGATGGCTGGGAGGGGGTAGTCATGACAACCACTCAGTGCTATCAAGAAGCTCTTACTGAGAAAAGGAGACAGACACATCAAACAAAGAAGCTGCTGGTGTTCTCAGAACAACGGACTGACCACTCCAGAGTCCAAACATCAATGAGTCTGTTTAGCATTACTTGGATTATGAGAAGCAGGATATGCAATCAACTTCTGAGACTGAACTTTGGAAAAATATCCCTGCAGATTTCTTTGATAAACTGAAAAGGAAGCTGTAAAGAAACACACTTAATTACATTCTAAAATATATAAATGGACACACTAAATACTGAAATAATTATATATTTTGTTTGGCTTCTGTGTAATTTTCTGGTAAATGTGTTTTCTACTTTTTTGTCCTTGATACTGAAAAATAAACTACTTGCACTTGCAAGGCTGTTTTGGCTGGAGATGAAATAAATTAAAGGTGGTGTCTGTCTTCAGTACAGTACTGTAAATGAAAACCTCAATTGTCACAGAATCACATTTTTATGATGAACATTTGTTATAGGAGGTTTCATAAATCCTCTGACCTTGTTCCATGAAGCTGCCTTAAATATCATCCACCTAGTTTTATACGGGACTCGTTTTATCTATGAGGACAACACCCTCAAAGAATATATATGACACTTCACTGAAAATACAAAGATTGTCAATGGACCCTGGGGAATGGTGAGTTATCCATTAACTTTCTGATCACATACTGTATGTTTGCACTGGGTGGTTTAAACAATATACACCAATCAGGCTTAACATTATGAGCACCTCCTTGTTTCTAAGCTCACTGTCCATTATCAGCTACACTGACTATATAGGTGCACTTTGTACTTCTACAGTTACAGACTGTAGTCCATCTGTTTCTCTGATACTTTGTTAGCCCCCTTTCACCCTGTTCTTCAGTGGTCAGGACCCTCATGGACCCTCGCAGAGCAGATACCATTTGGGTACTGGATCATTCTCAGCACTGCAGTAACACTGACGTGGTGGTGATGTGTTAGTGTGCGTTGTGCTGGTACGAGTGGATTAGACACAGCAGTGCTGCTGGAGTTTTTAAACACTGTGTCCACTCACTGTCCACTCTATTAGACCCTCCTACCTTGTCAGTTCACCTTGTAGATGTAAAGTCAGAGACGATAGCTCATCTGCTGCTGCACAGATGTGTTGGTCATCATCCTTCTTCAGTGCTCACAGGATGCTGTCGGCTGGATGTTTTTGTTTGGTGGACTGTTCTCAGTTCAGCAGTGACACTGAGGTATTTAAAAACTCCAGCAGCACTGCTGTGTCTGATCCACTCAGACCAGCACAACACACACTAACACATCACCACCACCACCACACCAATGCTACTGAGAATGATCCACCACCCAAATAGTACCTGCTCTGTGAGGGTCCATTGGGTCCTGACCATATATTTATATATATATATATATATATATATACACACACACACTTCACTATATTGCTGTAAAGTGAAGCACTATGTCCTTCGCTACCACTTTTGGCTGTGTTATGTGTCTTTTCCACTTTCTGCTAGTGTTAATAAAGAGTACTTCTCATAGCAGAAATCCTGGCCTCTCCTATGTACATATGGTGGTTATAACATCATGCAGTTAATGTAATGTTGGAATATGTCGTGTCATACTATGAATGATTTGTCTTGTTTTCCTGCAGATCTATGATACACTTCCTATGCTGAGATCCCTGCCCCTTTCCTTTAAGAATGCCTTCAAAAATGATTACACAATTGAAAAAATAATAATAATAATAAATTTGATAAGGTGTGTCATTACTGTGGAGGTTGTTGTGGTGTGTTTTAAGATTAAACTCATTTAATCATAGCACTGACATAGCAGGATCAACAATCATGCGGGCAGTCTTATCAGATGATGTTTTGTCAACAGAGAGGAGACAATGGATTGTCTTTCAATGAGATACAACTCGCAAGGTATCTTATAGACCTGAAAGTTGCTGGAGTAGATACCACTTCCAGCACCCTCCTAACAGCGTTCCTCTACCTCATGACACAACCAGACATTCAAGGTTAGAATTTTAAAACATCCACTGCACTGCACTTATTCCACTACTTTCAATTAGCAAATTGAATATGATACACGCAGATAAATGCCAAGTGCAACAAAAGGAAAACTGAAGACTTACATATTAATGTCTTTTTTATATAAACAGTACTGTGCAAAGGTCAGAGCTCACTCTTCATTTATTTAATTTGCAGTCAACATTGTCATTAAGCAAAAAGCAGGAAACATATTTTATAGGAAATTACATAGAAGAAGCCTCAACAAGTAAAAATATATATATTTTTCAGTATTAAGTGTGTCCACTATTTACCTTCCAAAATTGTCAAGGCAAAGTTTGTTTATATAGCACTTCTTACAACAGCTGTGGTCACAAAGCAGCTTTGCAAGGGAAAAACTCCCTAAGAGCAAGAAGAAGAAACACTGAGAGGAACCAAGACTCAAAGGGGACCCATCCACCTCTGGTTTACAGTCGATAGCAAACAATGAGAGCAGTGAAGTGTAGGTGAGGTTTGCAAGATGGTTGTGCAAGCGACCAAAGAAAAAATTATGATAACCACTGTATTATCTTTTAATGTTGTTTCAGTGTATAACGGTGTCACCCAGAGTGGTAGGGCAAAGGGAATTTAATATGAAAGTAACAGTGCAATTTGCACTCTGTTTCATGTTCCTCTAGAGAGATGTCAGAAGGACATCAGTGAAGTTCTGGATGGTAAAACTCACGCATCTTTTGAGGATAGACTCAAAATGCCATACACACAGGCTGTGCTCCACGACTGTCAACGAATCGCAAAAACCGTCCCTCTGAGTGTGTTTCACTGCACCAGCAGAGATACTGAACTGAACTGCTACAGCATCCCAAAGGTGAAGATTTCAATTACGTTGTGAGCTTTCCTCTCACTTATTAGTGTCACTTGTTTATCTCTTTGTCTTTCTCTGTGGTGCAGGGCACTATTATCATGCCGAACCTCGCCTCAGTGCTGAGTGAGGCAGGCCAGTGGAAATTTCCCCATGAATTCAATCCAGCTAACTTCCTGAACGAGCAGGGGCAGTTCGAGAAGCCGGAGGCCTTCCTGCCCTTTTCTACTGGTGAGAGTTTAAAGTACACTACAAAACTAACACCAGGCTTTCCTATTTGATGTCTTATTGTTGGACAATAATGCACTGACAAGCCATGTTGATGTGACCTGCTTGTCTGCAGGGCCTCGTATGTGTCTTGGTGAAGGTCTGGCTCGAATGGAGCTCTTCCTCATCTTGGTCACTCTGCTGCACCGGTTCCAGTTCTTCTGGCCTGAAGATGCAGGAGAACCAGACTTCACTCCTGTATTTGGAATCACACTCACACCCAAACCGTACAGGATGGGAGTCAGACTGAGACAGCCAGCTAGAGATACATAGAACATGATTCCAAGTGTAAAGACAATATCTTTGTAATTTATGGTACAATAAAATTGTGGAATATACTGTAATGCACGAATACCAGAGCAATTTAGATTTTATGAAAAGAGAATACTGAGTGGTTGGATAGTGTAGTGGTTAACACCGTTGCCTTCTATGCTGTAGACTGGGGTTCAATCCCCCACCAGGCCAAGCACCCTACATTATACCAATAAAGGTCCTTGGGCAAGACAAATTGACATGGGCCCTTTAATGTCACATACACAGACTCAAAAAGAAGATCTGACTCAATGTTTAGGCCTCAAATGGAAAAACGTTATACTGATAAAGATATGATAACAGTAGATAATTCACTCACACTCTCAAAAGAGTTCCCTTTGAATACTCTTTCAACGCACTTGCAGGGGTTCAAAGCAAAATTCACAATACAAAATATTCTTATGCATGTTGCAAAGTGCCGTTAATGTAAATTATCACCCACAAACCAGAGCACAGAACCAAAATAGACATCTTTTTTTTTCATTTCAATTTGTGCTCCTGGCCTGTGTCCAAATTTGGGAACCTTTACTACTACACTATAATAAAAATACTCTATAGCAGTCTACTGGTTCATAGAGTTTATTATATTTAATTTGTTTATTAGTATTCTGTGTTACATTTAAGACAGTTATCTTAAGATTCATGTCAGCTTGACTAGGTGAGAGAGTTTAATTTCTGTTCATTCATATTTTTACACACGCCCATCTAAGCCTCTTATCTTCCTGGATCATTGGGTTGCTGGAACCTAACCCAACAGTCACTGGGCAGACGTACCTTGGACAGGTCGCCAGTACATCATTTACATTTGCAGATGAAGTTGATTCATTTTTTCTCCTGTAAAAACTGCACATACATGAAATTCAGCCAGCCTCAAATGTCTTACATATTGTTTCTCATTTTTAAATAGATATATCTAAATGCTAGTGGTTTCCAGTAGTTATACTATGTATACCAGCGTATCACAACAACTAAGTAACACTATTGGCCTCATATGAGGTGGCTGAAGCAGACTGAAGATTCAAGTTTTGATGAGGAAAAGCACAGCAAATCACATTCCCAAGCAACACAATTTTTTCTAGGTTACAGAACTGTGACCCTGTCAATGATTGAACTGCAGTATATAGTATAAACAGTCTGGAAAAAAGGGTTAAAAGGGCAGGTTAATACAAGGGCTTGTTGCACCAAAGGTTTGCAAAGGTGTTCTTTGGAGATCAGAGAAACATGCTGGGTTCTTTGGTGCTGATTTGGATTTTCATTCTTCTCTTCTTCCTCTTCGTGAGGATCCAGAGGCCCAAGAACTTTCCTCCTGGACCACGACCTGCACCCATATTTGGGAATCTGTTTGAGCTGAACATCACCAATCCTCTGAAAGACTTTAAGAGGGTACAGTACCATGTTCTATTTATGCTAGTCTAAGCATAATAAATAAAGCTAAATAGTTGTTTATTATACCATGGTCAGCATTCTCTTACTGTTATTGGTATTGATAGTGTTTGATCATTTGTAAGATTTTTTTTTAAGTGAATCAATGTAGGGAAAAAAATTTGTGTTTTAGCAGTTTGTCAATGAAATTCACCTTTTTATAAAAAACAAAACAAAAAAAATTCCAACAAAACTGGGATGCTGTGCAAATGTAAATAAGTACAATGATATGCAAATCATTTAAGCCCTATATTTAATTGAAAATAGTACAAAGATAACATTAAATGTTGAAAATGGGAAATTTTGTAGTTTTTAAAAAAATGTATTCCCATTTTGATTTTGATGCCAGCAACACATTTCAACAGGGGCAGGAAAAGACATTAAAAACACCCGTTGCAACATCTTACTGTAAGGAAGACTCCAGACTGATTGGGATTTATGCACCCGTTTTACTCCAAAACACAAAAACCAGAATCAGAGTCAAAAACAGTCTGAAAGTCAAAACACTAGAAAGGTTCACAAAACAGCAAAAGCACCAAAGGGAGATCCAAAAGCAAAGTCCAAGAGTACAGAAAAAGGGTCAAGACAATCCAAAGTCATCAACAATAAGGCTCAGTATGCAGGATAAACTGACAATACTTCACAGTGAGTCAGTGTACTGAAGGTCCATAATAGGCAGGTAAATGAGCTGCAGGTGAGGGGTCAGGGTACAACTAGGGAGTACATCAATATTCATGTGAGGCGAAGACGGGTATTACACCTGACACTCAAAACTAATTAACTAAGGTTAATTGGCAAGAGGCCAGTAACATGACAGGGCATGAAAAAAGAACATCCCAGAATATGCCGAGTCTTTCAGAAGTTAAGATGGGGAGGGGTTCACTACTCTGTGAAAGACGTGGGCAAATAGTGCAACAATTTAAGATTAATGCATCTCAATGTAAAATAGCAAAGAACTTGGGTGCTTTATCATCATCAGTAAATAAAAGATTCGGATTCAGAAGCAGGCCAAAAACTGATATTTGCTGGCCTGGACCTTCAGGCCCTCAGGTGGCACTGCAATTAAAACCAGACAAAATTCATTAGTGAAATTCACTGCAAGGGCTCAGAAACACTTCCAGAAACCACATGCAAGGTGTAATGCAAGACAATGATAAACATGCCCCTGTCCCAACATTTTTGAAATGTGTTGCTGGCATCAAATTGAAATCGACATATTTAAAAAAAAAACTTTTTCAATGTCATAATTTGATATGTTGTCTTTGTACTATTTTCATTTAAATACAATGCTTAAGTGTTTTACACATCTTTGCATTTTGTTTTTATTTACATTTTGCAGAGTGTCCCAACTATTTTGAAAATGGACTTGTACAATACCACATTTCATAATGTGAGGCTTAATAATATTGCAAAGCAGATGCACACTGAGCAAAAGTAAATGTCAGTAGGTGACTGTCTATGGAAAAATAGAAGACTTGCCTTTTTTCTATTCAAACTCTTTGTAACTTGGTTTTATATGTTAAATAATTGCTAACTTTTTCTGATGGCTGTGTTGTTTGTTCTCAGTTGGCTGAGCGCTATGGCAATGTTTACAGCCTTTACTTTGGAGCAAGACCAGCAGTGGTTCTTACTGGTTTGAAGGCTGTGAAGGAAGCTCTGGTGACTAATGGTGTTGACTTTTCAGGACGTCCACAAAACCTCCTGGTCAGCGATGCAGCAGATGGGAAAGGTCTGTCATAAATCGGTCTCAGTGATCAAAAAGAGCTCAGACTTCTGAAACAGACTCTGGTTTATCAGAGTTCTTCTTATGATGATTAAATATTTGGATTGCTCTTGCATTTAGAAATAGCATAACTCTAAAACGAGTTTCTGATATGACTAATATGTGGCAGGAATCATATTAGTTGATTATGGCACTACATGGAAGGAGCATCGGCGCTTTGCCCTCATGACCTTGAGGAACTTTGGAATGGGGAAGCAGACTATGGAGGACAGGATTCTGGGAGAGACTGAACATCTTGTTGCACGTTTGGAGAAAAGTGCTGGTAATTTACTTCAGTAATTTGATTACTCTCTATCAGAGCCGGGTATGGAAGTAAAATATCTTCATGGTACCAATCAAATACTTCAGTACTACCAAGTATCAGAGAAGTTTATGTCATTCAATACAAAATTTCAACACGTACGCTGTTAATGGTATCAGCATGCATCATTTGATTACAAAAAATTGTATGATAACCAGTTCTACCCACTATACCTCTCCTAGGTTTTAAGAAACAAGTAAAAGCATAAAGTTTTATTAGGACACATTCATGAAGAACATATGTTGTTTTTGTGCACATCTACTGCAGGAGGCTTCGTAAATCCGCAGACTTTATTTCATGATGCTGCATCAAATATCATCTATCTGGTTTTATTTGGCACTCGCTACGACTATGAGGACGACAACCATAAAGTATATGTTCGATGTTTCACCGAAAATACAAAAATCACCAATGGACCCTGGGGAATGGTGAGTTATTGTATCATTGCATGAAAGTAGATGATTACATTATAAGGTTCAGTGAAGATTTGATTAAGGATGCATCGATACTGATACTGGTATTGGGTATCATCAAGATGTACCGATAACAACATCCAATACCATCTGATACCATGTGATGTAAACTTAGTGTACACTGCCACCCCAGCAAATCAACAACACAAGCTAGCTGTGGATTAGGGTCTGCTTGCTCAGCATATTGTTGACGTCACCATGGCAGTTGGAGGTTTGGCATATTCCTGCCAGACATACACTGTGCGATGTTAATCCGTTTTTGAATCATGACCACTTCCAAAATATGGTTGAAGACATGCAGGCAAGTGAAACAGTGGTGAAAAAGTCAGCATTTGCTACCAAAGTCTGCTCATGCCGACTTTTTAAAAAATTTTTATTGTCTTTGTAATATAGGCTGTAGAAAGACCTACCGTGTACATCACTGCCTACTTTTATGTTCACTGCAATGTTTGGTACAAGGTTGCAGTATTGGGGTGAGTAGAACAAGATGTCTAAAATTGCACAATGTATGTCTGGCATTAGAGGACATTCAACTACAGCTCAACCAGCCCAGCAACCATTAAGACTCCAACAAGGCATAAAACTGGACTAGGGAACTTTTTGGGTGCATTAGCCTCCGATGTTAATGTGTGTTGAAAGAGACAGTTGAGGAGCAGAGATCAAAACTATGAAACATTCTTTACTTGCAGCTGTACAGAAGTGTTTTTCTGCCGTGGAACAAAACCTGCTTCTCCCCCACAATGCCACTAAATCAAAGCTAAATTATGTAGTATAGCTGGCTAATGGCAGTCATTTAAAGTCAGCTAGATTTTAACAATTTAAATGCTAAGGCATATTGCACTCATTTACCCAACAGCAACTTAATTCTAAATGGGTTACTCATCATAGTATCTGAACTGGTATCGGCAAGTGCTGAAAAATATGTGAACAAAGTGGTATTGATGCATCACTAGATTTGATGAACTAGAAAGACGGAATGTCATTAATTAAAGGCGACCAGTCACTCTGATAAATAGTTTTGATCAATTTTTCAGCCCTCTAAAAACTAATTTGGAACAATTGTGTGTGATGACATTTTGTGGTATTGAACTGTTTTCATTTACAACCTATAATGTTTGATTCCTACATTTCCTAGAAATCCATTCCCCTTTTAGGTGGCGATATCAGTGTAAAACTTCTTCTTCACGGTCTTACCGAGACTCAGGGCTGTGGGTTAGTTCGGGCGGCGATAGGTAGCGAGGACTTTTTTTTAGATTGTCTGTAAATTTCATCATCAAAGGATCAAAAGAAACGGCCCAAAATGACTTGGAAAAAAGTCTGGTTCCACTCACTCACATAAAAAATATAGAAAGTTTTTTCCTTCTCCTATAAAGTTATGATTTTGGAGATACAAGGTTTTGTTCTGACACCAGTGATATAGTATAATATGAAACCTTTTGATAATTTAATATTTAATTTAATATTTAGCATTTAATAATTTAAATGCATTAGTTTGCCAAAAGAGTTACGTAATCATGACACTGAAATCTAATGTAGTGCTATTATTGTCTTTTAATGTCTTGCAGATCTATGATACACTTCCTATGCTGAGATCCCTGCCCCTTCCCTTTAGGAAGGTCTTCAAAAACTTCCACACTATTGAGAAAATGGTTCTGACCATGATCAGCAAACACAAAAAAACAAGGGTCCCAGGAGAGCCAAGAGACTTTG
Organism: Pygocentrus nattereri; assembly: GCF_015220715.1. Lineage (NCBI taxonomy): Eukaryota > Metazoa > Chordata > Actinopteri > Characiformes > Serrasalmidae > Pygocentrus > Pygocentrus nattereri. The sequence goes on from NC_051218.1 coordinate 9,436,416, forward strand.
TTGACTGCTATCTGGATGAGCTTGAAAAGGTGTGTTGGTGTTACTGTGAAGGTTTTTGTGATGTGACTTTAGAAAGGCTACTTGATGAAAGTACTTTCACTACTGGTGTCTTGTAATTGAAATAATAAAAAGGTTTAATATTGTTTATTGTTGATACAGTCAACAATAAACAAAACACCCACAGCACGCATACATACAAATAGGACAGGGGGGAAAAACCACAGTGTATAGTTGCTTAGCTGGCTCGAAAAGAGTCCTTAGCCACAGTGCAAGGTACCTTTTTGCTTGAGAATCCTCTTGACTGAGGTGAAGAGTTGATCAGGTGGCTGGTCCAAAAATCCATGTTGCTGCAGTGTAGAGTCACTCAGGGAGTCAGCCTGGGAAGCCTTCTGGCTGTGGTGTGTGGTCCCTCAGAAGGTCAGCCCAGAAAGCCTCAAAGCTGTGGTGTAGAGTCACTCAGATATATGGCTTGGCAAGCCATGTAGCTGGCATGTAAAGTCACTTAAGCACCAGACCTGGGAAATCACATAACTGCATTGTAGACTTGCTTATGCCATGCTACTAGCCTAGGAAGCCTCTGAGCCATGGGAGAAAGTCATTTTTGACTGCTATTGTACAAAACCACAAATGAGACCAATAAAGTACATTTACACTACACCACAACACACACACACACACGCACACACACACACACACACACACACACACACACACACACACCAACATAGATTGTGCACATTGGTGAGTGTCTTGTATCAACATACATAGAACACACACAACTGAACCAGCAATCTTATCAGATAGTGTCTTTTTCAACAGAAAGATGATGGATCTTCCTTCAATTACGGACAACTTGTGAGATACATAATCGATCTGCATGTTGCTGGGTTAGATACCACCGCCAACACCCTCCTCACAGCATTCCTCTACCTCACTGCTTGTCCAGACATTCAAGGTTTCATCTATAAAACACCCACTGCACTTCATTATAACTGAGTCACATTATTTGTTCCATACATTTTTAAGAGCTTTTGTTGCAGATTTAACAGAAACAGCAACAGTTCTATATGCTTTCTCTTTCTTTGACCAAAGAGATTGAAATTGAAATTGAGATTGAAAATTTTAGTTTTTGTTACATTATTATTACAGCTGTATACAAATGTTTATATACCTCTGGTGAAATAATATAATTTATTGATTTCCTATTTAATTAATAATATATAAGATAACACATCAAAAAGATTCATGCATTACAATATGTAGGTGTGTGAAAATCAAGACCGCTAAACTTGGTATCTTGGCAAGTGAATGTATCTTAAATATAGAAATCTAGATTCAGCACCACTCCACAAGTATTTTGCTGCTGTTTTGCACATGCACAGACTTAGAAATACAAAAGAAATCAGAGTGTGCAGATTTTCTGTGGGAGCAGGACTCAAAAATCGGTCCCATGCAGAACTCTAATTTGAATAAAAAGTAGAGACCAAACATGTATGTTGGCTCCCTGTCTAATAACAGTGGAGGGGCTGGTGCTCCATTTGTCAGGCACCTATGATGAGGATACTACTTTGACCTAAACATTGTTGCGGACCAGATCCACCCCTTCATGGTGTCCCCTGCTGACAGTGGCTTCTTTCAGCAGGACAACATGCCCTGACACACTGCACACATTCTTCAGGAATGGTTTGAGGAACATGACACAGTGGTCTTGTAGAATCCATGCCTTAGTTGGTTTGACCTGTTTTGAAGGCATGTGGAGGACCAAGAGTGCATTATGCAGGTGATCACAATGTTTTGGCCCAACAGTGTCTGTACAAGTGCACAGAGTAAACTAAAGAAGAAAAAAGAATGCAGTAGACTGTCAATGCAAATAGTTAATTAATGAGATCGTAACGGGGCCTTTTGCACATACGTCCCTCTAGAGAGATGTCAGCAGGAAATTGATGAGGTTCTGGAGGGTAAAGCTCATGCATGCTTTGAGGACAGACTCAACATGCCATACACGCAGGCTGTGGTCCATGAATGTCAGCGTATTGCCATTACAGTCCCAACTGCGTTTCACAGCACCAGCAGAGATACTGAACTGATGGGTTACAGCATCCCAAAGGTGAAGCTTTCAACTAGTTTCCAAGATTACTATCACATGCTGGTGTCACTTGTTTATCTTGTTTATTGTTGTTTTATTTGTGATCCAGGGTACTTTTGTTATTGCAAACCTCGCCTCAGTGCTGAGTGAGGAAGGCCAGTGGAAGTTTCCTCACGAGTTCAATCCAGCTAACTTCCTGAATGAGCAGGGACAGTTTGAGAAGCCAGAGGCCTTCCTACCCTTTTCTGCTGGTGAGAGTCAATGACAGTGTGACACTATTTCCACTCAATTTTCCTATTTGATGTTTTTTTATATCATTGTATTATTTAATAATACATTTAGTTAAGTTTAGTTAACTTTAGCCTGAGTTCTCTATTTAAAACTCATTTTATAGAATTATATGCCTGTTTTCATTACTGGTATGGAAAATTTCACAAATCACTGCTCTATAAAAAAGGTGTGCAGACACTTATGCACTGACAAACCATGTTGATGTGTATTTTACATGTGTGTGCAGGGCCTCGTATGTGCCTTGGTGAAGGTCTGGCTCGCATGGAGCTCTTCCTCATATTGGTCACTGTGCTGCGCCGGTTCCAGTTCTTCTGGCCTGAAGATGCAGGAGAACCAGACTTCACTCCCTTATATGGCGTCACACTCACACCCAAGCCATACAGGATGGGAGTCAGACTGAGACAGCCAGCTACTGAAATGTAGCACAGATTCCAAATACCAGTGTAATGGCAATTTCTTTTTAATTTATGGTACAAGAAAATTGTCCATTATAGGATGAACCAAAAATACAGCAGCTAAGACTAGATCAAATAATAGGGAAGTATGTAATTAAGAAAATAATGAAGAAATAAGTATTTTGGTATCTTGTAAAATTTAATAAAATACTATACTTTTATAGGGATTTAATAACCTGCATGTCTTAATTGAAAGACTCATAGGAATCCATAGTATCACAGGTACAACAGGTACAACGGTCTTCAGCAGCAAGATCAAGGAATACTGTCTTAGATACAAAGAACTTCATAAACTGTAAGAAAAGGCGGGCTTTAGACAACATTAACACAGTGGCATCTTGAAGTGCAAATAATACTGTTATGTTTATGTACTTAAAACCTGACAATTTTTCCCTCCTTTCCCAGATCTAAGAAAATACATGCGATGCCCCTACATTGTTAGAAATAAATAAAGATACTATGCAGGTACATTTTTCATTCATCAAGGCACAAACAAAGTCCACGTACCCTTGAAAGGTACAATAATCATTATAAGGTCCAGTACCATAAATTAGTGAAAGTACATATTTGTACCATTTCATAATCTAATGTTGTGGAAACTTATAATAATAAAAACAAAAACAAACAAATAAACATAAACATTGGTACAATTACGTTGCCTGGCTAAAGACACTGCAATGTATCCTTTAGGGTACCACCCCAGTGACAAGACTATGGGGTACTGCGCCAGTGAGAGTTTAGTACATTTATTTCTGAGATTGTTCTATAAAGTAACCATTAATTACATTGATTGCACAAGTTTTAGATTGAAGGAAATGTGCTACTGGTATTTATTTTGTTAGAAAAGAATTCGATTACCTTGTTTGAATGAGCACGCCTGAACACACATTTTCTAAGCTGCTTCTCCCTCAGGGTCACGGGGGTGGGGGGGGTGGATGTGTGCTGGAGCCTATCCCAGCTGTCATCAGGCGGAAGGCAGGATACACCCTGAACAGATCACCACTCCATCGCAGGTCAGAGAGACACATTCACACACACACACTCACATCAAGGGGCACTTTAACATGTCCAACTGGCCTGACTGCATGTCTTTGGACTGTGGGAAACCCATGCAGACATGGGAAGAACATGCACTCCACACAGAAAGAACCCTGGTCACCTGGCTGGGGAATCGAACACAGGCCTTTCATGGCTACCCACTGCGCCACCATGCCACCGTTGTTTGATTGAAATTAAATAAAAATAAATAAAATGAGCAAATTAAATTCAGTGTCCTCATTTTCTGTTTTTTTGGTATCGACAAACCTTGTTTCACAGCTCAGGAATGTCTCAAAAGTCTCTGAATAGTCCCAAACATTGAGCTGTCAACAGTTTTTTTACTCATGAGTACTCATGAGTATAGTTTTTTATTGAAATCATTGAAGTATAATGGTGATAATATAAGCATTTTCCACCTACAAGATGTTCAGTCTCTCCCAGACTTTTGTCCTCTATTTTGTCCTCTATTGACCATGTCAAAGTTTCTCAGGGTCATGAGGGTAAAGCGCCAATGCTCCTTCCATGCAGAACCATAGTCAACATATATGACACTTCTTACACATAATACCAGTGACTCTTTTCATAGTTCTTTTTTATGTGTCCTACCACTTTGTGGCTGAGTTACTGTCGTTCCCATTCATTTCCACTTTGTTATAATCAGTGGTGGACACTAACTAAGTAAATGTAATTGGTTATTGTATTTAAGTAGTTTTTTCGTGTATCTGTACTTTACTTAAGTTTTTACTTTCACTCCACCACATTTCAAAGTCAGATATCTTACTTTTTACTCCACTACATTGTGAGAAATCTATCGTTCCTTTTGGTTTTTGTGTGTATAAAAACGTAACATGTCAAAACAAAAGCACAGAGCAAGAGCACCAATCAGGGCACAGCAGTCATTTTGTTCTGAGCTTGTTTTGACCTGTTGGTCATACCGACCCAGTGCAGCACACAGTTCAACGTCAGCGCAGCAGTGTAAAACTTTGGGAGCACATACGTCACCTAAATGATGAACTAACCTAACTTTGTGTAAACAGACCACAATATAGAAATATGTCCACATATGCAGTCGTGACTGACATGTTTCTTTTTTTCTGAATTCATACAAACACTTTCATTTTATAGTAAATTAGTTACGCTTAGTTTATTTTTATGAACAGAGATCTACAAATCAATATAGTAAAGGGAAACTTATTTGTGAACCTGAGTTTAAAGCAAGTTTTTATTCAACTTGTAACTAAGTTACAAATAAATCTTAAACTGAAACTTTGCTTGTTTTTAAAAAGTGATTTCAGAGCCACTCGGTTCTCCCTGATGGAAACTGTTTGCCTTCATTTTAATAGACGTCAGCGTCACTAATTAAGGATGTTCTATTAAAAGACTGGTTTACCAAGAGAGACGCTGGAGGATTTTCACCTGAAATGAGTTCATGAAGCGAGTCTTGTCACAAAAATGATAACAGGACATCAGAGTCATAATTAATCTTTTAGTACTTTCGATACTTAAGTACATTTGAAGGCAAATACTTTTGTACTTTTACTCAAGTTGAGGTCTAAAGTAAGGACTTCTGCTTTTACTGGAGTAATATTTTACCTTGGGTATCTCTACTTTAACTCAAGTACATGATTTGTGTACTTTGTCCACCTCTGGTTATAATACCACTGATAGTTGACTGTGGATTATTTACTAGTGAAGAAATTTCATGACTGGACGGTACCACACTGGAATTCACTGAGCTCCTGAGAGCAACCCATTCTTTCACTAATGTTTGTAGAAGCAGTCTGCATGCCTAGGTGCTTGGTTTTACACACCTTTGGCAATGAAAGTGATTGGAACAACTGAACCCAATGATTTAGATGAGTGAGTCAATACTTTTGGCAATATAGTTTATTTTTTTCACCGTATGGGTCAAAAAACATTTGTTTAATTTATGATAGCAAAGTATTTACAGAACATGGTACTGAACTCCCTTAGTCTTTCACAGGATGTTCAGATGAATCACATTCCATGGCCAAGGGCATGAGCCAGGGTCCAGGAGTTTTTGGGCATCTGGTTCCTGATGAAGAGGAAGAGAAGGTGGATGAAAATCCAAACCAGGACCAAGGAGCCCAGTATGATTTCATTTGAAGGTTTTACGCAGGTTTTACCTTTAGCACACTGCTTCTTTCCAGTAATGAGCCACATCAACCCAGTTGGAGGAACATATGAGAGAGCAGTTAAATCATTGACATGAGGGTGGCTGGTTGCAAGGTCCCTAGAGACAGTTATTCAGTGATCCTTTCATGAGTAGAGAATAAAGTTTATTAACTTTTCTAAGGAACTTTAAAGGTGCACCCTTAACTAAGCATGCATTCAAGGTGCAAAATACAGGGGGTCCTGGGAGGTCTAGGACCCCCTATTTAACTACTTGGACCCCCTGAATGTCTCAAAATCAGTCTTCTTGGGTTTTCTTGAAAATAAACTCGTGACTTTTTGGTGTCCATTAGGGTAAAACAGATGCTCAAATACAAATTCAGGGGAAGGTATTGTTTAGCTACTTTACAAACAACTGTCAAGCTTCTGTTTTTAGCAGTGTTAACTAATTACTGGTGTAGCACTGGTCTGACTCAGGGTGGTACTATCGCACACTGATTAACTCACTTGGTCCTTTGTAGCCTAGGAACTGTAACTATGCCAGGCCTACCACTGAAAAACTTTGCTGGAGTAGATACCACCTCCATCACCCTCCTAGCAGCATGGCTCTACCTCATGATTTATTCAGACATTGTATTTTTAAAATACCACTGCATTCAGTTCTAACTGTGTCATATTATTTGTTACTTTAAAGAGGATCTATTATGCTTGTCCAGTTTGAAAGCCATTTTTTGAAAAGGGAATTGTGTTAGACTGCAATGAAATCTGGACAAGTTTTCCTGCTGAAGTTTACACTTGCTCACTTGATCCCTTGTCCCTGCAAGGGCTCATATAACAAACTTCATTTCACTACATAAAATGACATCTTGGCAAGTTAAACAAATCTTAAATCTAGTTGATATATGTAATATTTCGCTTGCCAGAATATAATTTCTGCTATGTGGAGCTAGTAAAGTAAAGTAAAAGGCCTTAAGATGGTGTCAGAGAATCCCTGAGATAAAATGGCAAAGCAAAACTGAGGAGAATGTGTTAACATGAGCACTGAAATGGACAGTCAGTGCGAATAAAGGTGACTGAACGGTGTATTTGAGTAATGCAGAATTCATTCATATTTTGTAAACTTTCACGAGCCCATAAACTCCATCCTGCCTCATACCGCATCATGCAGCAGGATGAATGCATTACAATAAAACTAATAAAAAGCTGTGAAATTACATTTCTCTGTCAATGATTTAACTGCAGTCTACAGCATAAACAGTCTGGAAGAAAGGTCACAGGACTATTTTGCAAATTTGCCAATCATTTAACCGCAGTCTACAATATAAACAGTCTCGAAAAAGGCTTAGGAGGCCAGTTTAGTATGAAGGGTTGAAGGCTGCGTAATCAGTATAACAGCAGAACACCATGCTGGGCTCCTTGGTCCTTGCTTGGATTTTCATCTGCCTCCTGTTCTTCTTCATCAGGATCCAGAAGCCCAAGAACTTTCCTCCTGGACCCCTGCCTGTGCCCATATTTGGAAATCTGATTCAATTGAACATCACTAATCCTCTGAAAGACTTTGAGAAGGTAGAATATCATGTTCTCTTAACCCTGATCTAGGCATGAATAAGAAAAGCAAGCAGCTCATTAAATGACGGAGTCATTGTCTAATTAGCTTACTGTCTGGGTTTCTGCATTTTTCAGATAAGTCAATTAACTACTTTTTACAGTGAAAAAGAAAATGCCAGTAGGCAACATGGCACCCCTGCACCATAACACTTGTCTACGGTTTACTTTTACCTCTTTATGACTTTGATCTCTTTGTAATCAGGTCTTGTCTTGAATGGCTGTTTACTTCTTCTGCTTGCTGTATTGTATGTCTTTAGTTGGCTCAGTGCTATGGGAACATTTACAGCCTCTACTTTGGAGGAAGACCAGCAGTGGTTCTTACTGGTTTGAAGGCTGTGAAGGAAGCTCTGGTGACTAAGTCTGCAGACTTTTCAGGACGTCCACAAAACATCCTGGTCACCAATTTAAGGGAAGGGAAAGGTGTGTAGTTTGATAAATAAGATTATTAAGATCATTTTTACACACACATATTGAGCAACTTGGACTTGACCGATATGAGTAACATGCGACAGGACTTGTATTTGTTGACTACGGTCTTCGATGGAAGGAACATCGCCGCTTTGCCTCCATGACCCTGAGGAACTTTGGCATGGGGAAGCGATCCATGGAGGACAGAATTCTGGGAGAGACTAAACATCTTGTTGCACGCTTGGAGAAATGTGCTGGTAATTGCCCTACAGTCAATTCATGACTACCCATATTTTATAAATAAACTTAATTGTTTGATTACTTCCCATTGTAGCCCATTAGAGAAAGAGATAGAGATACAGTCAACTTTATTATTGCTCAGTACAAGTACAATGCAATTAAACAGCAAGCCCAAAGAATATCATGTTTTACAGAGACACATGATGAACATAAGTTGTGTATGTGAACATCTACTGCAGGAGGCGTTACGAATCCTCAGACTTTGTTCCATGATGCTGCATCAAATATTATCTACCTGGTTTTATTTAACAAGCGATATGACTATGAGGATGACAACCACAAAAAACATGTTCAATGTTTCACTGAAAATACAAAGATTGTCAATGGACCCTGGGGAATGGTGAGTCAATGTATCATTGCATGAACATAAATGTTTCCATTAGAACGTTGATGTTTCAGCAAAGCAAAAGTTTGATCTAATGCAGAAAGATAGAATTTCAATAATTAACTGATGCACATTTGCAGAATGTTTGGACGTACAAAGGATGGCCATAACACATGAGCAAGTTGAAATAAGGAAAAATGTAACATAGTACTATGAAGAATTATTCTCTTGATGTCTTACAGATCCATGATATGTTTCCTATGCTGAGATCCCTGCCACTTCCCTTTAAGAAGGCCTACAAAAATAACTACAGAGTTGAGAAAATGACTGCAAACATGCTCAGCACACACAAGACATCAAGGGTCCCAGGAGAGCCAAGAGATTTTGTCGACTGCTATCTGGATGAGCTTGATAAGGTGTGTGCTGGTGTGACTGGCAGGATTGTTCTGGTGTGATTTAGGTGAACTAATTTCATCATAGTACTTCCACCATCTTGGTTTTCTTGTATGAGATAAATGATATGAAAAGTATATACATAATTTTATTAGGTAGTGTCATATGTTCAACAGAGAGGAGATGATGGATCTTCCTTTGATGAGGGACAGCTTGTGAGATACATTATGGATCTACATATGGCTGGGACAGATACCACATCCAACACCCTCTTAACAGCATTCCTATACCTCATAACACATATAGACGTTCAAGGTATAAACAAGAAATACTTACCTGAATCTTTTCATTAGCTTTGATTGTATATTTAACAGAGACAGCAATGGCACTGCATGCCTTCAGTTTCTTGTTTCTAGGTAGATGTTGATGAATCAGTTCAGGTTTGTGTTACAAATGCACTATGTTGCCAAAAGTATTCACTCACCAAATCATTGAACTCAGGTGTTCCATTCACTTCCATGGCCACAAGTGTATAAAACCAAGCACCTAGGCATGCAGACTGCTTCTACAAACGTCAAATGCAGTGGTGTAAAGCACCACCAGTGGACTCTAGAGCAGTGGAAACATGTTCTTCTCTGTCTGGGAATCCGATGGGTGAGTCTGGGTTTGGCAGTTGCAAGGAGAACAGAACTTGGCACAATGCAGTCAGACAAGTGTAAAGTTTGGTGGAGGGGGGATTATGGTGTGAGTTCGGTCCCTTAGTTCCAGTGAAAGGAACTCTTAATGCTTCAGCAGACCAAGAGATTTCATGCTTCCAACTTTGTAGGAACAGTTTGGGGGCAGCCCCTTCTTGTTCCAACATGACTACGCACCAGTGAACAAAGCAAGGTCCATAAAGACATGGGTGAGCCAGTTTGGTGTGGAAGAACTTGACTGGTTTGCACAGAGTCCTGACCTCAACCCAATAGAATATCTTTGGGATGAATTAGAGCGGAGACTGTGAGCCAGACCTTCTTGTCCAACATCAGTGTCTGACCTCACAAATGTGCTTCAGGAAGAATGGTCAAAAATTCCCATAAAAGCACTCCTAAACCTTGTGGAAAACCTTCCCAGAAGTCGACATATTAAAACCTATGGATTATGTATTGGATGTCACTCAAGTTCATATGCATGTGAAGACAGATGAGTGAATACTTTTGGAAATATAGTGTATACACAAGTGAACATCAGTACAATAAAAAAGTAGAATGCAATATGTCAAGTACAGTGACAGTGGAACTAGCATTGAATGAGTGCCACACTGTGGCTCATGTTCCTCTAGAGAGATGTCAGAAGGAGATCGATAAGGTTCTGGAGGGTAAAGCTCACGCATCTTTTGAGGACAGACTCAAAATGCCATACACACAGGCCGTCATCCATGAGTCTCAGCGTATCGCCATTACTGTCCCTCTGAGTGTGTTTCACTGCACCAGTAGAGATACTGAACTGATGGGTTACAGCATCCCAAAGGTGAAGATTTCAATTATTTTTAAATCATTACTCTGTACATATTAGTCATATGCTGACTTTGGCTTTCTCTTTGTTGCAGGGCACCATCATCATCCCAAACCTCGCCTCAGTACTGAGTGAGGAAGGCCAGTGGAAGTTTCCTCATGAGTTCAATCCAGCTAACTTCCTGAATGAGCAGGGACAGTTTGAGAAGCCAGAGGCCTTCCTACCCTTTTCAGCTGGTGAGAAATCAGGACAGTGTAAAAGATACAGCAAAGCTACTCACACCCGATTTCTTATTGTGGGATAATTGTAACTAAATCGTTTAAATTTGGACCTCAAAAATGACTGTTTTAAGAAAAGAAAACACAAAATCACAGACAAACCATGTTGATATGTTCTATATGTCTGCAGGGCCTCGTACATGTGTCGGTGAAGGTCTGGCTCGCATGCAGCTCTTCCTCATCTTGGTCACTCTGCTGCGTCGGTTCCAGTTCTTCTGGCCTGAAGATGCAGGAGAACCAGACTATACTCCTGTATATGGACTCACGCTCACACCCAAACCATACAGGATGGGGGTCCATCTGAGACAGCCGGCTACAATATGATTCCAAATATCTGTGTAATGACAATTTCTCTGTAAATGTGTACAAGAGTTTACAGTAAGGATTGTATCAACTTGATTGTTCGATCAACTATTATGAATCCAAATACTTTTGGCTTAGTTTAGGATCTTCGAGGAACACATTCACCCGTTAGATTGCTGGTGCAGCTGTGTTCTATAGCTACAAACTTCACCAGCCTCATCATAATCCTCTCATTAGCATATTTGTATATTGATCCATGATAATTAAAAGCTGTTTCATGACATATGAAAGAAATTTCTTCATGGAGTCTCACATTACAAAATCACATCACTGCTAAAAAAGAAAGCACAGATCAGCATGAACTCCAACCTGATCTAAACTGGTTGATGCTGGTCTGGTGCTGATTTAGGTGATCACCCAGCATTGTTGTACTGGTTGAACAGCATACCAGCATCCGAAACACAATGCATGCTGGTTTTGCTGGTGTAACCCCCATTTCATGAGATCTAAAGACTTAATTCCTAATGTAATCCCTGGTTTAAAATCCTCAGCAGTTAAGGGTTTAAGCGCCATTTGAGCAGAGTTGGTGTGCTGAGCTGCAGCCAATCGTATAGGAGAATTTGACTTGCCCCGCCTTGGCTGCTGTTGATTGGGCAGCGCTGGAGCGCAGTCCATTTCTCTCTCTTTTCCCTATCAGCGTGCCATGGAGGGAGGAGCTGTAGCTTACAGGTAGCTTACAGCTAGCTCGCAGTTAGCTTGCAGTCAGCTCACAAACACAGTTCTTCTTGATGAAAAAAGTGCTTAGGTTGAGACTAAAGCCACCTTTAACTGCTGAAGTGAAGCAAGACACTAAATGGCACAAAAACCTGACCTATGAACACGATTTTTTGGTGTGTTGAATCAAGCTAGCTAGCTAGCTATGCTACCAGACGGCATGATAAAAGTTAGTTCATGTCTAAATAGCTACATTACTTGATAAAAACCAGATAAAAATGCCAATAAAGGTAAAAATCTATTTAAATTGTTGCTTTTAATCGAGTTTAGTTCAAAATTCAGTTAACGACCGTCGAGCAAAGCATTATTTTTCCTACTCATAGCTGCTGCTGGTTCCAGAGCTATTGAGGGAAAAGGACCAAAAGCTACATGTTCAGTGCAGAGGTATATTCCACTCAGTCCTTAAAATGAGTTGTGGTACATGTTTAAAGAAAGACTATATTTGTTGGTTTTTGAAAGGTTTATTGACTTTTAATAGGTGTTTTGAGATGTTTTGCAGCTTAATACCTGTGAAAAAAAATGTTATTTTGTAATATGGGAAAATATATTCAAGTACTTACCTGTTATTGTTTTGAAGACCTGTAAAAGAAAGGTTATTTCTGTTAATGAGAAACCTGTCATTCAATGTAATTATAGAGTGATGTAAATAAGTATAATGAACTGAATGTAATCAAGAGTTATGGTAAGTGAGATTTAGATACATAGAGAAATTGTTTACTATACCTGTTTTACTTAAGCAGGTCAGGTTTTTTTTTTGAGGGCATCGGAAATCTTGGAGCGTGGATTTCCTCTGGGATTTCGTGGATTTTCCTCATCTCGTCTTGGAACCCCTTCTGTGAAGTTGATGGCGAGCCACCCAAAGAGACTGAACTGCCACATCTGACTGCTCTTGAATTCATTCTGAACTACCTGGTTATGTGTTGGGATTGAGAATGACAGACTGATATAAACCGTCTATTTGTTTTTCTTGTTTTATTTATTGGTTTTGATACAAGTTACATGTTATGTTTTGTATTTATTTTTGCCATTTTTTTTTATCAAGTAAAGACATTCATTTTATTTTAAACTCTTGTATCTGTTTAATGCTGACATACCCCCACCTCCTCTACGAATCTAGACGTATTGGCCTAGAGTGGTTATTTTCCTGTGTAATCTGTATTTACTCTGCCTCACTGTTACTGGACAGTAAGTAAATTATGAGGTTAACCGATAGGAGTGCTACACAAAAGTGGCGAGCCAGCCAGGAGGTGGTGCTATTGTCAGCATAACAGATCATACTAAATCTAGCTAACCTTGAAATTAAAGAAACAAACTTGTGACGAAACACGTTTAAGATGGAGATACGGAGAGAAAATGTAAATGTTCAAAACTCTCGTAGTTAGTGGATTAACCCGCACTCCGATAGATGAGGAACTCTTTGACGATCTCTTTGACGAACTCTATATACGATCAAAGCAGGGAGTGAGGCAACCAAGTTGTATCTTGAGGAGCTCCAGAGTGTTGCTGACTTGAGTGGCCAGAGTCTTGCTGCAGTACTGCAAGAAGAGTTAGCAAAAGTCCATCACTCAAGCAGCTCAGGGCAAAACCCTAAGGGAAGTATGGGGTACTAGTGAAGATGACAATGCTGATAAATTAGAACCCACAGCTAACATTGATAGTACTCACCAGTTTACTCCTAACATGCCCTCTCAGTCCACTTCACCTGTTAAAGAGAATCCAGTTACAGCCGCATCCCTTTCCATTCCACTGAACAAACCATGTGAAACTAGTCCAAATCCTGATTGTGTATCCACCAGAAGTTTGAAGAGTAATAGTAGAGCACATAGTAAAGACTGGAGAAGTTGGATCACAGTCACATGCTCACAGCAGACTCGAAATGTTTTCTGGGAGGTTTCCTTGTCCTTCAAATGAAGCTGACTATGACACTTGGAGAACAAATGTTGAGTTGTTGCTGCGAGATCCCACCATTTCAGACCTGGACCGTTCCAGGAAGATTATCGACAGCCTATCACCACCGGCTGCAACTGTAATCAAACCTTTAGGTCCTTCTGCTTTACCTAATACGTACCTGGAATTGCTCGACTCAGCATTTGGAACAGTTGAAGATGATGAGCTTTTTGCCAAGTTCTTAAACACGTTCCAGAAAACAGGTGAGAAACCATCATATCTGCACAGACTTCAAGTCGCACTAATGAAAGCCACGAAAAGAGGAGGTATTACAGCTAGCAAACCTGAAGATCAGCTTCTGAAGCAATTCTGTTATGGGTGCTGGGATCAGTCAATTCTTATCGAGCTCCAGTTAGAGCAGAAAAGGGCAGATCCACCATCTTTCCCAAAGTTACTCCTGATGCTGCGTACAGAGGAGGACAGACAAGCTGCTAAAGCAAGGCGCATGAAACTGCATCTTGGCATGCCCCGACAGAGAGTTGTGACTAATGCACAAGTACCATGTGTCAGCCCACCTAGTGACAATCAGTTATCCCGCTATGCTGAACTTTCTGCAGAGACACAACAACTTAAAGCACAAGTTGCTCAGCTACAAGCCCAGTTAGCCAGGTTAACCCCATCCAAGTCCACAAAAGCTAAAAAACACCCACCTAAATCTAAAGATTCTTCCAGTTCTAATACAAACCAATCTAAAGTAACCTCATCTGCTGCTACTAATGCCACCCTTAAACCAAAGCCAAAGCCTTGGTACTGTTTCTCATGTGGAGAAGATGGACACATCAGTTTTGTATGACTGAGCCCAATCCATCTTTAGTCTATGCAAAAAGAAAGGAACTCAAGGAAAAGCAGCAGCAGTGGGAAGAACAGAGCAAGCTTCCTTTAAACTTAAGGCAGTCCTTGTCGCGGAACTGACAGGGACTAAGCACAACAAATGTCCCACTCGGAAAGAGAAAAGTGAAAATGCCACCATACCAGAGAGACTTGTTGGAACAAAGTGCATAGCTGAAGTCCTCATAGCTGGGAGAAGTTGCAATTGTCTTTTAGACACAAGCTCACAAGTCACCACAATGACACGGTCCTTTTATGAAGCTCATTTATCAGAACAGCCTATTCAACCTCTAACTAGCCTGCTTGAGGTTGAAGGAGCCAATGGACAGCCGTATGAGGGTTTTGTTGAAGTTAATATCACATTCCCGAGAGAGCTCTCTGGAAAAGAAATTGAAGTCCCAACTTTAGCACTAGTAGTTCCAGATTTCTGCTTTACTGAGCATTCTCAGGTGCTCATAGGGACAAACACGCTAGATGTTTTGTACAGACAGTACAATCAGCTAAAGAAGTCTCATCAGTGTCCTACCTTTTATGGGTATAAGGCTGTGTTTTAAAGGAACTTTCCCTTCGAGAGAAGCAAGCTGTAAGTGGTCAAATCGGGGTAGTTATGTGGAGCAAAACAGCAGAAGTCATACCTGCGGGGCAAATTGTCTGCCTTACAGGAGTTGTTCATAGCAGAGTCAGTGCTGAACCATGGGCAATAGTTGAGCCACCTTCTACCTCTTCTTTACCTGGAGGTGTTCTTGTGTCCAGCTGCGTGTTGACCAATCCTTCACATACTCCCTATAAGTTACCAGTAATGTTGAAGAACGAAACCAGTCATGACATCACAATACCGACCAACAACATAATAGCTGAACTACACTCCATCACAAGTATCATTCCTGAACCTGCACCTTCAACAGGGCTTTGTACTAGTGAGGAGAAGACCCAAAGCAGTGCTCTCTTTTAGTTTTGGTGAGTCCTTACCTGAAGAATGGCAAGAGAGAATCTCCAAGAAATTAAGCAGCATGCCTGAAGTGTTTGCTTTGCATGACCTTGATTTTGGCCATGCAAAGGCTGTGAAACATTACATTAAACTCCATGATGAGGCTCCTTTCAAGTATTGTGCCAGACCCATCCATCCGCAAGATCTTGAAGCGGTTCGCAAACACCTTAGAGAATTAGCAGATGCTGGTGTGATCCGAGAGTCAGAATCCCCCTTGTCATCGCCAATTGTAGTCATACGCAAGAAGAACGGAGATGTAAGACTGCATTGATTACAGGAAACTCAACCTCCAAGCCATCAAAGACGTGTACGCACTCCCTAATTTAGAGGAAACCTTTGCTACCCTTACTGGACCTAAATGGTTCTCTGTACTTGACTTAAAGTCAGGCTACTACCAAGTTGAGATGGAAGAGGAAGATAAAGCCAAGACTGCATTTGTCTGCCCCCTAGGATTCTGGGAGTTCAATTGTATGCCACAAGGCATCACGAATGCTCCCAGTACTTTTCAGTGCCTCATGGAGCGATGTGTGGGAGAGATGAACTTGAAAGAGGTGCTTGTATTTCTGGATGATCTCATCATCTTTTCTAAGTCCCTAGAGGAGCACGAGGAAAGACTACTTAAAGTCGTGAGTCATCTAAAGGAGTATGGTCTAAAGTTGTCCCCTGAAAAATGCAGATTCTTTCAAACTTCTGTTCGCTACTTAGGTCACATCGTTTCTGAGAATGGCGTTGAGATGGATCCTGATAAAATAGCTGCTCTGAAAACTCCAAATCCAAAAAATCTCAAAGAGCTTTGATCATCTTTAGGATTTTCAGGATACTACAGGAGGTTCGTTAAAGATTACTCCAAGATAGTGAAGCCTCTAAATGATCTGACCTCTGACTACCCTCCACGAAGAAAAGGAGCCAAGAAACAAGACACCGACAAAAACTATCTAGACCCCAAAGAACCTTTTCAGGGTCGCTGGACAGGAAGTAGTCAGCAAGCCTTCGAAACCATAATCGAGAAACTCACCACAGCTCCAGTACTTGGTTTCGCAAACCCTAAGCTTCCGTACATCTTCCACACGGATGCAAGTACCACGGGGCTAGGTGCGGCCTTGTATCAAGACCAAGGTGGTGTAAAGAGAGTTATTGCTTTTGCAAGCAGAGGCCTTACACGCAGTGAAGCCAGATATCCTGCCCATAAGTTGGAGTTTCTTGCGTTAAAGTGGGCAGTGGTTGATAAGTTCAGTGATTATCTCTATGGGAACACTTTCACAGTGCTGACTGATAGTAATCCACTTACCTACATTCTGACCTCAGCTAAACTAGATGCTACTAGCTACAGATGGCTTTCAGCACTCTCAACGTTCTCGTTTGACTTGCAGTATCGGAGAGGCAAGCAAAACCTGGATGCAGATGGCTTGTCGAGAAGACCTCATGGGGAGCTGATGGATGATCCTGCTTCTCAGAAAGAGCATGAGCGTATTAGACAGTTCACTCAGTACCACCAAAGAGAACCTTCCAATCAGAAATCTGAACATGAATTGGTGAAAGCTCTTTGTGAGAAACATCTGACCACAAGACAGTCTAACATTGCTTTAGTAGAGTCACTTGCCTTACATGCACATGCCATCCCTGAGGAGTTGACAGAGGAACCACTTCTTCTTGGATACCATGTCCTTCCCAAGTTTTCCAATGCAGAGATAGCTGAAAAGCAGAGAGCCGATCAAATGCTTGCACCAGTCATAAACCAGTTATAGACGGGAGAGAAACCACCCCCTACATTGCGCAAAGAGCCACCAGATATCTCTCTAAAATTCAGAGTGGAACAAGATAGAGCTGAGAGATGGTGTCCTGTATAGACGTAGACAAGGAGAGAACCAGACCTCTTATCAGTTGGTGCTGCCTTCAGAGTTCAGGCCCATAGTTCTGCAGAGCCTACACGACGAAATGGGACATATGGGTGTGGAACGCACTTTACACCTTGTTAGATCTAGGTTTTATTGGCCCAAAATGGCCACTGATGTTGAAAAGAAAATCCAAACATATGGCAGGTGTGTCCGTAGGAAGGCTCTTCCTGATAAAGCTGCTCCTCTTGTTAACATTCTGACTACCAGACCACTTGAATTGGTCTGTATGGACTTCCTCTCCATCGAACCTGACAGTAAGAACACAAAAGATGTCCTTGTCATCACAGACCGTTTTACAAAGTATGCCATAGCCGTGCCAACACCCAATCAGACGGCCCGCACAGTAGCAAAATGCCTGTGGGATACATTTATAGCCCATTATGGTCTATCTGAATGACTGCACAGTGACCAAGGCACTGATTTGGAGTCTACTCTCATCAAAGAGCTTTGTGCCTTGGTAGTAATTCAGAAATGCAGGAATTCAGAAATGCAATGTCTGCCCATGTGGGTTTTTTTCTTATGGGCTGAAAACATGGCTAGTGTACGAGACCCTCAAGACTGGCATCAAAGAAATTCTGTGACCCTGGTGATAGCAGGTGTTTACTGGAAAGAAGTGTTGCTATATGTGATACATACAGTATAATGGTGTATTCACCTAATGGTGAATCTTATAAAACAGTAAACTTAATTGCTTAAATTAAAATGGTTTGGTGAACTGCAATGTTGTAACAATAAACTGGTTCAACTCCTTCGAACCTCTTTGAAGTTTTTGGACCTCTAGGCTCTAGTCAAGCCCTTACATGGATCTCCCTACCTACAACATTGGACACTGAGAAGGATATAATTAAACACAATAATTTATGTTAGACACTGTTTATTTACTTCTTAAACACACATATTTAAAGATCTCTAAATCTGAGGAATGCTGAAACTACCTAACATTACTCATCCTTTCTATGACAATGAGTATGGTAACTAGTGTTAGCTAGATAACAACAATGGCACCCAACTAATGATTTACCTTCATAATCAAAAATAAACTCCTCAAAAAAGAATTTATATCCCTTATCGAGTTTTGCACATTTGATGCTCGATAACTCTTCCACAATTCTGACCACATCATCCAGCCTAAAGCACGGGGGTTCAGCCAAAGATGATGAATAATGAAATGTAGCCATATTCATAGCGGAGCTGCGCAGAAAGCGGAAATAAGTTTACACATAACCTCCTTTGGAACTTGACCCCTCCTCTATACGTGAAAAATGCCTATTTAAGACACATGCTAATCATTTCTCCAACTCTTTCTTTCCTTTTCTGTTATCTAGGGGACTATCATCATCCAAACCTCTCCTCAGTACTGATTGAGGAAAGCAAGTGGACGTCTCCTCATGAGTTCAATCCAGTTAACTTCCTCAATGAGCAGCGACAGTTTGAGAAGCCTGAGTCCTTCATGTCCTTTTCTACTGGTGAGAGTTCTGAACAGTGTAAATAAGGGCAATAAAAATCACTGAAATCTTCAAATTAGATTCATAGTATACATTTAAATACTCAGTTTTGATTTGGATCAGGCTGAAGGTACACTATATTGCCAAAAGTATTTGCTTGTCTGCCTTCACACATATGAACTTGAGTGACATCCCATTCTTAATCCATAGGGTTTAATAAGATGTTGGCCCACCCTTTGCTGCTATAACAGCTTCAACTCTTCTGGGAAGGTTTTCCGCAAGGTTGAGGATTTTGTTTATGCAAATTTTTCACCATTCTTCCTGAAGCGCATTTGTGAGGTCAGACACTGATGTTGGACAAGAAGGTCTGGCTTGCAGTCTCCTCTCTAATTCATCCCAATTTGCGTTGAGGTCAGGACTCTGTGCAGACGAGTCAAATAATTCCACACCAAACTTGCTCATCCATGTCTTTACAGACCTTGCTTTGTGCACTGGTGCGCAGTCATGTTGGAACAGGAAGGGGCCATCCCCAAACTGTTCCCACAAAGGGAGCATGAAACTGTCCAAAATCTCTTGGTCTGCTGAAGCATTAAGAGCTCCTTTCACTGGAACTAAGGGGCCGAGGCCAACTCCTAAAAAACAACCTCACACCATAATCCCCCCCTCCACCAAACTTTATGCTTGGCAAAATGCAGTCAGACAAGTAGCATTCTCCTGGAAGCCGTCAAACCCAGACTTGTATATTGGGTTCCCAGATGGAGAAGTGTGATTCGTCACTCCAGAGAACACATCTCCGCTGCTCTAGAGTCCAGTGGCGGTGCTTTACACCACTGCATTTGATGCTTTGCACTTGGTGATATAAGGCTTGGATGCAGCTGCTCAGCCATGGAAACTCATTTCATTAAGCTCTCTACGCTGTTCTTGAGCTAATCTAAAGGCCATATGAAGTTTAGAAGTCTGTAGCATTTGACTCTGCAGAAAGTTGGTGACATCTGCACACTATGCGCTTCAGCATCAGTTGACCCCGCTCTGTCATTTTACGTGGCCTACCACTTCGTGGCTGAGTTGCTGTCATTCCCAATCGCTTCCACTTTGTTATAATACCATTGACAGTTGGCTGTGGAATATTTATTAGTGAGGAAATTTCATGACTGGAATTGTTGCACAGATGGCATACTATCACGGTACAATACTGGAATTCACTGAGCTCCTGAGAGTGACCCATTCTTTCACATATGTTTGTAGAAGCAGTCTGCATGCCTAGGTGCTTGGTTTTATACACCTGTGGCCACAAAACTGATTGGAACACCTGAATTAAATTATTTGGATGGGTAAGTCAAAACTTTTGGGCAATATAGTGTATGTTCAGAAGATCAACTCCCTGACAAAATGACAAACATGCAGATGTAAATTTTACATGTGTGCAGGGCCTTGTGTGTGTCTTAGTGAAGGTCTGGCTCGCATGGAGCTCTTCTTCATCTTGGTCACTCTGCTACGTTGATTTCAGTTCTTCTGGCCTGAAGATGCAGGAGAACCAGACTTCCCTCCTGTATATGGAATCTCGCTCTCCCCAAACCATATAGGGTGGAAGTCACACTGAGACAGAAAGTTAAACAAATGTAGAATATAATTCAGCAGGATTCTTTGTTAAATGCAGAGATTAACAAAGTAAATCCATAGTGCAAGTGTCCATAGCAAAATTATATTACAGCCACAAAAAGATAAGGATGAACCCTAATCTCCGCAGCGCTTTGGCCCAGAAGCTCGACGGTTTGACATGCCTACTCCAGCTGATTCAGAATCAGCACTCACCAAACATTGCATGTAGGTTTCCTTTGGGTTCACCCCCAGACTACCAATACTCCATACAATTTGTACTTATGACATCGCAAACACTCTTATCTAGAGCAGCTTACGGTTTGATCGTTTTATAGAGGTAGGCAAAGGTAGTGTTAGGAATCTTGCCCATGGAGTCTTATTGGCATAGTGTAGGGTGGCTGCCCACTGGGAAACTGATCCCTAGTTTACAACCTGGAGGGCAGACATGTTACCCACTACACTGTACCAGTCACTATACTAGTTTAACACTATGATCAAAACAGTAAAATCCATGTTTGCTAAAATCGCATGAATTGTCCTGAATTGCACTGTCCATGAATTGTCCATGAATTGCACTGTTTCTGTATATTTTTTTATACAGAAGTATTGCACTACTTTTAATCAATGCTAAAGTTAATTAAACCTGGATTAAAATGATTGTTTACACATGCCATCTACCGTCCTGCTCATTTGTAATTGGCTATAAACATGGTTCTACAGAAAGTTTCGTTATTTCTGTGGGAAAAACGGAGTTACTTTCTGAATTAGCTTTAACAGCTTTCACCTTGAACACAAGACAAATGAGACAAATCTAGCAAGGCATTCAGACAATCACAGACTATAAAGTTACTCCTCCCCCCTGTGAAAATAACTTCAACTTTCTCAACAAAATAAATATTTTGGAAGGTTTGAGGCACTGAACACCACTCATGTGGTGAAATCTACTCCTCGCCCCGATGAGCAGTTGCTCTGCCTGGATAAGGTGGATGTCCAAAGAACCCTGGGGAGAGTAAACACTCGGAAAGTGACGGGCCCCGACAACATACACAGACAGGTACTTAAGGAATGTGCCGATCAGCTGGCCGGGGTTTTCACGGACATATTCAACACTTCGCTGAAACAGGCTGTCGTACCTTCATGCCTAAAGACTACCACAATCATACCAGTGCTCAAAAAACCCACAATCTCCTCCCTCAGTGATTACCACCTTGTACCACTCACCCTCATCATGATGAAGTGTTTTGAAAGGCTGGTATTAGGACCACATTACCTCCAAATTCCCTTCCACATTCGACCTGTACCAGTTCGCTTACCGCCCTAATCGTTCCACAGAGGATGCCATCTCCTCTGCACTTCACCTGAGCTTAGAACCCCTGGAAGGAAAGAATACACGTGTGCGCATGCTGTTTCTGGACTTCAGCTCAGAGAGAGTGGTCCACTTTGAATTGGTCCACTCACACTGAAGCTCTGGTCAAAAGAGCTCAGCAGCGCATACACTTCCTGAGAAGGATGAAAAGAGCATACTTCCTCCGATTCTCAGCACCTTCAACAGAGGCACTATAGAGAGCATCTCTGTCTGGGCAGGAGCCTGCAGTGCCTCTGACTGGAAGTCCCTCCAGAGGGTGATTAGGACAGCAGAGAAAATTATTGGGACTTCACTTTCTAAATTACAGGACATTGCGAAAAGTCGCTGTCTGACCAGAGCTCAGAACATAAATAGAGACCCCTCCCAGCCGCACCATAGACTGTTCTCGCTGCTGACCTCTGGAAGGAGGTTCCAAAGCCTTTGAAGCAGAACAGCCAGGTTCAAAACCAGCTTCTTCCCACATGCCATAAGACTGCTGAACTCTAAATAACATGCTGCTCCAATTCTTTTTTTTTTTTTTTTGGATTATCTCATACATGGGACCTCCAGTGCAATATACTCTTGAATATATATTTATTTAAAAATTATTTATCTGCTGATATACATATGTTTACATATGCACTACACTTTGCACTACATTGTATTACTTGTATTACTGGTATTACCGATCTACTCTGAGCCAAGGCAACAAAATTTCATTTAATGCGCATGTTAATTTGAATAACATTAAATTCTGTCTAAGTCAAAGTCTAGGTTTACCTGTCATTTTGAGGAAGAAGACCCCACCCATTGACTTGGACCGAGTTTTCCCTAATCTCACTTTTACTCTGAGCCTCACACTTCTTGCATTTTGCATGTACAAACTCAGTATTATACTAAAAAAGATATGATGATAATGGTAGATAACTCACATCCTCAGAAGACATGTTGTTCACCAAGTTTTGACTGAGTTTCTTTCAACAAGCTCCCAGATTCCTCCAAGAGATTAACATACAACTGGCATTGCAAAATGTTTTTCAGCACATTGTGTGCAGTTTTACATTTCCACCAAACAGGCCTCCAAATCTTACATAGTGCAGCTTTAATATTATTGTTCCCCTCTGGTGCATGATAATAATCAAAAATCAGAAAGCACTACATTTATATAATAATATTATATAATAACAATCCTGCAATAGACTGGTGACCTGTCCAGGGTGTATCCTGCCTTCCACCCAATGACTGCTGGGATAGGCTCCAGGGGGTGTGAACTAACAAGGTAAAAAGAAGTCTATTTAGACTGCAGCTTTACTTTACATTGTCTTCAAGTTTTTAAGTGCACTAAGGCCGTTTCAAGTCCACTCGCTGCTCTTTCTCTTACGTACTGTACATATACTGTGCACAACTGGTCTGTCTTAGTACTTTACTGTTGTAAACCACAAGTAGGCCTGTTAGTCTTATTAAACTGTAGTTCAGATTTTCAGCTTATCGTTTTATAAGACCAGTGTGGGGGTGGATGCCCTCAGGCATATAGTCATTTGAGCCATGCCAGCTAACTTGGCTCTATAAACATAAGCTCACCAGTGTTTAAAGGGTGGACAGTTTAATAGAAATTAACAGCTAAGCCGAGGCCTTCTTAAACGCAGTCCTCACTCATTAGGCCTCTGTTTATTCATTCTATTCTCTGAATTCTAAATGTGAGATTTTGCATGGACAGCAGTGTACCTCAGCTTTGGTGCTTACAAGGTCTAAAGCCAACCTAAGATTTCAAGAGTGGATTAAAAAATAAATCAAGCTTTAAACATTGGAGGTCAAGGTTCACCTTGAGATTTATGCTAAGCTATGATGTACCTCACTCTGGATCAGTAGTGCATGTTTGAAATAACTCAGTTATACTTTGAGCAAAAATTTAGTTCATATCAATTTAGAACAATGGCTTTTCTTTGAAGCACAGAAACATCATTTTAGTGTAATTCTACTACAGTGTAAGATGAAGAATTCTATAATAAATAAGTCCTCATTTTATATGCTTATAAAATATGAACAACTCCTGAGTCAGTGAGCTGTGTGTCATGTGTCTCTATTAATAAGGAAGATAAGTGAATAAGAAGACACACAACAGTGATGTTACAGATCCAGTATTTGTACTTTTGGGTGGTTGTGTTGTGTGACAGGTCCCCCTGCTGGTAGACTCTTTTTTATTATTGTTCTGGAGATGAAGCCTGATATTCAATGACTATGCAGTGCTGGACATAGCATACTGTGCGCTGTGTACTGTAAACTGTATACTGCATACTACTCTTCATCAAGACTGTACAGTACAGTATCCAGTATATGACACAGGCCGTGTCAGAGACGGTTTATGAGGGTCTGGCCTCTGCCTGATTTGTGGGATGACAAAGATTTCCTTCAAATGTCGACTTTTCCAAAATTGAAGAATTTTGATGTTCTTGGACAAATTAGAATCGAACGTTGTCTCTGTATGTAGTGATTTTAAATGGCAAATGAATCTTCAGCAGGTTTTAGTACATAAAATACACAAAATCATGTCATTACTAAATACAGATTCAGAGAAAGTCAGAGTCTTTTGTCAGTTCTGCTGAATTTATTAAAAGATCTTTCAATTTGTCTTTTCCGATTCATGCCACACATAAATGTTAACTGCAGTCTCTTTTTCTGACACCCAAAGCCCCCAGTGAGCACGCCGAGGGCTACAGTGGCAAGGAAAAACTCCCTCTGTGCCAATTGAGGAAGAAACCTTGAGAGGAACCGAGACTCACTGGGGGAGCCAGTCCTCCTCTGGCCGATGGGGTGGACCAACTGACCTCTCCAGCTCTGCCCTCAGATGCATTCTTTCATGGAAAGTGTTGTGAAGTTGAACCAGTTTCACAGAATGCTGGACAATTACAACCAAATAAAATTAGTTTTAACCCAATAAATTTAGTTTGGAATTTGGAAAGTTTGGAAACTAGTCTGCTAGGTTAAAGTTTCTTTTAGCAGAGATGTTTGAATTTTTAAAAAGTATATTAATTTTGCTAAAATGCCTAAGAAAAAAAAAACAAATTTTGTTGTTGGTTTGTACCCCGCTCTCCCCTACATGATAAAAAACTATCATGTCAGCTTCACGTGAACACAAAATAAGCATAATTTTGAATGAAAATCACTCTAAATATTGATATTGTAACTGAAACATTACAATTTCTTTATGGGTTATAGCAGGTCTGCCGCTCTGCAAACAATGACATGAATAAGAACAGGTTTTGTTTTAAATTATAAAAACTTGTTAATGATACTATTAATTAATATTATGAGCAGATCACTTTTCCAGTGTGTGATCTGCTCTTATTACATATTTTATATTTTTTATATCTATATATTGCAAGATGACAGCAGTGCAAAGCAAAATATGAATAATTTACATATTTTCACTCAGGATTCCTTCCTGGTCTTACTTCAGCCCCCCACCCTCATTAAAGGTCTGTCATCTGATTTCAGCATTTCTGCCCCTCAATGTTCAACTCTAGTTGGCGCCCATGGATTCTTGCCAGCGTTCTGTAAAGCTTGACCGGCTTTCTAACAGTTGCTATTGTAGAACACATCTGTGGGCGGAGCCTGGAGATGTCAATCAGTGATTAGAGCTGAGAGAGTGTGTGTGCTCTCCAGGGCTCAGAGACTGGCTGCAGGAGCTGTGGAGCTGAGGGAAGAAAGCAGGTTATGCATCACACAGAGTTCACTTCATCTCATAGAACAACACATAACCACTGCGCTGCCTCTGTTTCAGAACACGATCCTCCGTCTTCATGGTGACGCTCTCATCATCATACAACAGCCACCAGGAGTCCGGCGGACTGGAGCAGTCACTCACATAATGTCCTGATAGAGAGAGAGAGAGAGAGAGAGAGAGAGAGAGAGAGAGAGAGAGAACAAGAGCACAATACAGTTCTTCAAGTTCCATTACAGCCCTAAAAGGAAACATTATTAATCTGACCTTCAGAAATAAGCTGGTAGGTTTGATTGTGTGTGTGTGATCTTACCAGCGTGTACACTGCGTCCAATATGGTTCAACACGCTGACTAATCTATATCTGAATATAGATTCACCCTGTAAAACAGAGACGGCCCTCAGTTTACACATATACAGACGTATAATAGTCTCCTCAGTTCTCTTCAATCGATTTCATTCTGTATTTTCTCTAATCTCCCACTCTACTGTATCATTCTGTCATTCCCCATAGCATCTGTCACTTCTGTCTTTCTTTCTCTGCCTCACCAGTTCATTTCTCTCTGCCTGTCTGTCGTATGCTTTTCTGTCTTCTAGATTATGAAGGAAAAAAACACAGAAAGGAAAGATTAGCTCTGATCAGTTGCTCTGGGTGTGATAAATACTGCCTTTAATATCACTGTGAAACATCTGGATCTTCTACACTTTGTTTAACTTTTATTTTTCTTAAACACTGAGCTCGTATCAGTCTGTACAGCTTCTCTCTGTAATGTTCTCTGTGTACTGACTGGTGTAGTTGGACAGACAGTCTGTTTTCTCTGAGTGTAATTAGTTCTGTCTGTATTGCATTTCACATTAAGGGTAATGTGAATATTGTGTTTTCCTGACGTACCATCTGGAGCTGCGAGTCGACCCAGAGGATCAGGGGGTTTGGGCTCTTTGTGGGTGTGGTCTTCAGGAATTCTGTAAAACACAACAAAATCTAAGTTTCACAAAGTGTGTGTTTGTGTGATAAACTGAGAGAAAGGTTTATGTGTGTGTTTGTGGTCACCTCTGCACTGGTAGGGTCAGCTGTAACTCAGTGGACCCTATTAAGCTGCTTTGACAAAGTAAAACCTGAAGACACCTGGAACCTCTTCAGCTGCAGAACCAGAACTCTGCAAAGAGAGAGAGAGAGAGAGAGAGAGAGAGAGAGAGGATCTGGTGTTGAAATGCTGAATTGTTATTTTCTGTGTCTCAAAATCAGGGACAGTGGAATCATATTTAAATGATATTTAACATATTTTGGCTGTTTATTTCTGAACAAATATTGATTTTTCCTTTGTAGTTTACAGTTGGTACAGAATTGTTTGGCTTTTAGAGAGAAAAGAACAATTGAAGTAATGAGAAGTGAGATTAGCGAGACTTTTTTCCTGGAAGTAGTTAGTAAAATAATCCCATTAGAGTTTTAGAGAAATAATTTGTACTGGTTTCTTTTTTTGGAGTAACTACCACAACACTGGTTATTCCACTGTCTTCATAAATCAGTCAGTGGAACTTTATAATTACAGTATTTATCAATACATCTTACTAAACTTTTATAATGCAGTCTGGGTGTAACAGCTTACCTGGGCAGAGTGTGAAACGCCCACCTGCAGCTGGCAGAGTTACCCTCACACACCTCACACCTGCACTCAACTTCTGCCTCATCCTACAAACACACATCATAGTCACTGCTGAAATTTACACTTCAAAAAACAATCATGGATCACAACCATAACAGTTCAGAAAGTGTGTGTGTGTAAAAGGCACACTGTCACAGAGAGTGTGTATGAGTGTGTGTGAGCTACTTACAACTGAAGAAGAGTCTGAGGCAGTCCTTCACTGAGCCCTGAGCTGGCAGAGCCAGAGCAAGGTGATTGAAGTCCACCTCACTGCTTTTCTGAGTTCCACAACTGCACAAACAGACACATATTTAAAGATTTATTTGTCTTGACCAAACCTTCAGCGTATGGTTGTAGTTTGGGAGAGTCTGAATGACTGTAGGAGGGAAGAGAACTCTGAGAATTTGGTCTGGAGTTCTGGGCAGCTTCTACTTTAGGATAGAAGATGTGACCCCTCTTGACCAACATAGGTATAACAGAGAGACAGGACGGAGGAACAGCAGATGGTGAGGCAGAGGGATGCATAAACTTTGTCATGGGAAACGTAAACCAATCGAAACATATACTTACATGAAGTTACTTAGGAAGGAAGAAGAGCTTCAGGCAAACTTTGCTTTTTCATAACTCCATATAAAATATCCTCACATAACATTTACACCATAGACAAAAATCTGAATGTTTTGCTCATGTCAGCATATTTTACCCGCCACATGTGATGATGGATGTGAGCTGGAACCCAAAGTTTGCCTGGACTGGGCATTCATAAGCCAGGCCTCCTTCCCAGCTCAGCATTTGGCCAATCTGCTGCATTTGGCCCAAAACATGAAATAAGAATTCATGTGTATCCTAAACACAAACATATACACACATGCACAAATACACAGTAAACAAATACATAACATTATTAGATTATCACATAATATCACATTAGAAATCACATCAGGAATGTATCAGTGAGCATTTTCTCAGCATGCTGTGTTTTTCACACTCTCACATTCTGGGTGTCTGCAGTGAAATCAGGGTTGGTGGCAGCAGCTGCTTCAATGAACTCCATGAGTAGAGAGGCCTTCATCCCCCAGTCAGCGCTCTCCCTCATCCACCACAAGTCAGTGAAACACCTGCAGAACAACACATGCTTAGTGCTGAAGCAGTTAAAACCAAACATGTGAAAATAGACATTTTAGACATTTTTAATATACGATTCTCATAAATCATGTAGATTTGAGAGTCTGTAGTTTTAGGAAGGGGTGGTCCGGCTGCCAACAAGGAGAATTCTGAAGAAAAATCCCACTTCCCCAATAGAAGATCATGGACATTTCAGCGTTTTAGGACTCCTGTTAGCGCTGGATAACATTAACTTAGCTAACATTACTGGAATTCAGGGCCTAAATGATCCTCATAAATAGAGCCATTGTGGAAGAGAAGGGAACCAAAACATAAGAAAATAGCAAACTCTTGTAAAACTAGTATAATTTTAACATATGCAGACTGTTTGCTTTCGAATGGTGGGTGCAAAAATGTTAATATGTGTAAATGATCACTGTTTGCAACCAAAACAGTCAAAGAAATTAACGCTTCATTTTTTTGTGAAACTGAAGTACAACACACTGATTTCTGTGGGATGTCATAACCACCATCTCCTCAGGATTTCACTGATCCTAGATTGTTTGACATGTTTGACTCCAGCTGCTACTGAATTTCACCTTTCAGCTTTTTTAATGATCCAAAAACAATGGAGTTTGTGTTTGCAGTGTAACAGAATTCCTAACAACATGTATTCCTTCTCTTCCTCATTCTCTCTTTATCTGATCAGCTGAGCTGATGGGTCATGAATCTGGTTGCTCAGCTGGCTGGAGAGCTGTGTACAGAAAGACTGCATGAAACAGACACTGCAGACATGTAGCAGCTGTTCCCGAGGTTCATCAACCTACGCAAATTACACATATACCATTAATTAAGGTTCTCATATAGTAGCAGCTCCTCACAAGTTCTAAAAGAGTAAAGTGTCGTACCCTTTGTTCATTAGCTGCTCCTCTCTGATGAGGGACAGAGTGAATGTGGGTGATTTGGCCCCTTCAGTTTGGGCCTTTTCTCTCTTCATCTGTCCCGCACACACAGGAGACCCACCACGCTGCTTCTTAACCACAGCAGTACTGAGAGAGAGAGAGAGAGAGAGAGAGAGAGAGAGAGAGAGAGAGAGAGAGAGAGAGAGAGAGAGAAACAAAGACAGAGACAGAGACAGAGAAACATAAGTGTTAATGTACTGCATAGGTTGTTGATCAGTGAGGTAAGTATTAGTGGCTGAATGTCAAGTGGCTCCCATTTTCCTTAAATATTCCACTACAAAAGTCATGAATCTGTGTGTGAGGATTTTAATGAGGTTGAATTCTTTGTGAACAGATGGAAGCTCAGGTTGATGTAGCACTCACCTGTCCAGGGACACTGAAGAGACCTTCATCTGGCTGACCTCTTTAGTTTCTTCAGCTTCACTGTAAACTGTGAAGATCTTAACAATGGTATCATCAGTTACCATGGAGAATTCATTGGACATCATGTCTGTCACAGGAATCTCACTAGTTGCCCCAGAAATCTCTGCAACAGTGTTATCGGTTTCCCTGAGGATTTCACAGGCCTCTTCCATTGCCATGGGGATTTCACCGGTACAAGCTGTCGGCACATGGGTCTCCGTGGTTGCCATAGAGATCTCAGTGGCTGTAGCAGAGACCTGGCTGAGATCAGGGTTCTCTGTCTTGGTCTCTGAGCTCATGAGAAAACAGAACAAACCTATGAGTTACAGAATCAACACATGCATGTAGACATTCAGATGGTTTCTAAATTTAATGGTTTCTGTGACTGGCAGACAAATCAAGTTCACTCAAATTCTGATTCACCAGCATAACAACACAATGTATGTCCACCTTCATTATACAGACCATCCAGAACTATTCTAACCTGTATCCTGTTAATGCTCCATCCACAGTGGTGACGTCAACATAAAAGCTTTCTTTACCTTTCAGCCGCTCTGACAATCTCTGTCTGAACTACTGCAGGATGGACTTTTTTCTTCTGCTCATGATAAAAACAGACAAGATCAGTTTTAGACAAATGAATAAAGTCATTTGTAATTATTTTTGCTAACAGAATCATTGAGTTACTGCTTGAGGCACTGAGTTCAGTTATTGAAACGGGTTCACAAAAATATATAAAAAATATATTCTTTTGTCTTTTGCTCTAAAGTCGTCTTGTGTAAGTAACAGACTGTCTTACTCGTCTGAAACAAAAGCATATTCCCATGTTTCAGTCATAACTCTGCAATTAACAGAGTGCTGGATGAAGAAATAGCTAGCATAGCATAACTATCTAGTACTTTTAACGGTAATACTGTGAGATTAGTAACCTGAACTCCACCAAAAGGCAGAGGGGAATAAATTTGTTAAACTTGCTAACATTTTCTCTGTCAGAAAGTTTAAATTAAAGGTCATTAAAATGCAGATTTACACACAGCCTGTTAGCCAAACTGGCTACGTTAGTGATGTAATGTTGTATTGCTGTATTTAATGTTGCAGCAGACGCATCATGAAGTTTGTTCTCTTCTATTTAAATATGCACAGCATTTCAATCAGGACAGATACGAGGACATCAACAACTTCCAGCACAAGTATAATTTAGACATTAAGCTGGAGCTGCAGTGGTTAGTGAACCCCTTCATGTGGAAAGAGTAATATTACCTTTCAGCAGTGAAGCTGCAGATGCAGGATTCGCTCTTCTGTGTGGTGTGTTGTGTAACAGCTCCCTCTGCTGGAGCGGCTGGAGTCTCGGCTGCGCTTCTGTTCTGTAGTTTAAGTAAATAAATATCACATCTAAACTATGTTTTCTACATTAAATATCTTAAATATAACTTTGTGTTGAAGGTTGTTCTGTTTAGCAAGGATTAAAGGAAGCAGAAAAAGTAAAGCTGGACACTCAGGCCCAATCCCATCTCTTATTTTTACCCCTACTCTTTATTGAGTGTCACTTTCCCCTTGGAACTGAGTTACATGGGGTAGTGGTTGGAATCTTCCCTATGAAATGGTGCGATCCTAAAATAAAAAATAAAAAAATAAAACAAAAAAAACATTCATTAACAACTGAACTGAATGAGTCGTTCAACAACAACTGTGTGGTCCTAATAAGTGATAAATGATAAGTGATACTGTTTTGATCCCACAACCGGGGAAATTCCATCTCTGCATTTAACCCATCCATGCAAGTGAAACACCACACACACACACACACACTAGGGGCAGTGAGCACACTTGCCCAGAGCCGTGGGCAGCCCTATCCACGGCGCCCGGGGAGCAATTGGGGGTTAGGTGTCTTGCTCAAGGACACCTCAGTCATGGACTGTCAGCCCTGGGGAACGAACCGGCAACCTTCCGGTCACAGGGCCAGATCCCTAACCTCCAGCCCACGACTTCCCCCTAAATTGAGCTAGTGGCCCGTACGGGGATTAATATTGTAATACAGTGTAGCACGGCATGTGCTGAGCCGGGCTCTTGGAGGACGCTGGAGGCAGGATTCAGTGCAGCAGCCAAACTTTTAATTCGGGAGCAGGGACTCGCTCCTTGTCCTGGTGCCCATCGTCCTCGTCCTCCTCCTCCTGCAGTCATATTAAATGTTCATGTGCTGATATTCAAAAATTAAGATACTGGAATACAAATTCAATATGTATTCCAAACAGTGAAGTGCATTAGACAGTATTCTGGTTATTTTCATGCATTTTAATAATATTGGATAAATACATTTACAATTTTTTTTCTATGGTACATTTTTATGTGTAATAGCTGTCCATACATTTTCAAATAAATGTATTTTAAAGTGTATTTGGAAATATACATGGATTGCAATGCATTTGAAATATACTTTCACGTGAAATATTCACAGCACTGTCAGTACCGACACATCGACCTCCACAGCTTCAGACACAAGTGCCAAACACAAAGATTACATGTACTTTTAAGAGTTCTGCTCTGACTCCTGAAACCAAAACTACATCCTCAGGATTTTATACCATTCTGACGAGCTGTGTGATTGAAAGCCTTATCCTGACATTATCCACATCTGTATTTTATTTCCTACGACTTCTTACCCTGCATTACCTCAGCCTCCACATCTGTATTGCTGACTGCAGGATTTATAGCTGCGATGATCACT
Organism: Pygocentrus nattereri; assembly: GCF_015220715.1. Lineage (NCBI taxonomy): Eukaryota > Metazoa > Chordata > Actinopteri > Characiformes > Serrasalmidae > Pygocentrus > Pygocentrus nattereri. The sequence goes on from NC_051218.1 coordinate 9,468,905, forward strand.
GTTGTTGTTGTTGCTCACTGGCCTGGGGGCATCACAACAGCTGTCAGTGTCATTTAGATCACATATAAACAGAGACAGGAGATGAGCTAGTCTTTAGTTTGACCTTGACAACAAAAGTAAAGATGCATACAAAGATGCACACTGAGATAAGTGTTCATGTTTACTGCTCATCTTTAATCCTGCATGGGTTGTACACTGTGCTTCCATACACTCTACACAGAGCAATGATTGAATTTATGTGTTGGAAGGACAAGGAGTCTGAAACATGGTCTGGGGGAGTGGTGAATATCACAGGTCTGGATTTGGTGCCTTTGATGACAGAGCCATGTTCTGGCTCACTGTGTTTTCCCACCAGGTGTTCAGTTCTGCCTGCTAGATATACTGAATCACTCTCGCCATAGAAACAAAGTAGAAAAACAACGTGCTCACAATGCCCCCCGTCATCCTCAGCTGGCAGGAAAATGCAAGTAAAAGGAAATACCTTTGAAATGCGAATTTGCTCTGCTGTGAACTACCCATTGTAGTAGTAGTAGTAGTAGTAGTAGTGTGTGTGTGTGTGTGTGTGTGTGCGTGTGTGTGTATGTGTATGTGTATGTGTGCATGTATGTTGTTAACAGTGGGGATACAGGAACCAGACATCCACCTCTAAAAGCTTGCTCACAGAAATTCCAGTAAATGGTTATGAATACTCTGTTTAATGCACAAGGCATTTTTATGACCATTTTGAGACCAGGATTTGGTCTAAAATAAACAATTTAAAACATGCATGCACTGTGTACCACAAAAATGTTTTTTTCCTCTGATTTACCACTATTTTTACCCGTATCAGCATTACATATAAAAACTCAGGACATGTGTAGGTCATTTTGGATAGGAAATAAAATGGCTATATTTGTAGACATCCTGACCCCTGGTTTCTACCACCATCACTGTAAAGAAATACAAGTCAGTAAGTTTCTCTACAATTAACCATTTCACATCAAATCGCTCTGAATGACTGTTAACAGTACAGTAGTACATAGGTTAATCTAAAATTGCCCATAAAGACAGAAATACAGTTATACATGTGTGTGTGTGTGTGTGTGTGTGTGTGTGTGTGTGTGTGTGTGTGTGTGTGTGTGTGTGTGTGTGTGTGTGCGTGGGCGCTCAATGAATTGTTTCAAATGTTTGTTTTCAAAAGGTTTCAAGAGAATGAGCAATGCTGCAGAGATTTGAATGTTTTCATAAACATGTAACAAGGCGAAAAAGCATTTCCCCCTGAGAGAAGTGAAAATATCTGACGGAAAAGAGAGGCGTATTCTTTTCACATGAATAAAGGGGGAGGCTAACTAAATGTTTAAGCTTTCTATTTATTGGCCTAAGCCTTTCATATCAGAATCAGTTTCATTTCAACACTACAAATTTTCATTTCAACAAATCTGAAATAGACTATAGAGCAGCAGCCTGTTAACACTAAAACAATAATGCCACACTGGGTCACCTGATAAGCTTGGAAAAAATTAGATGCTCTAATCTTTATTTTAGTTTGAACTTAGGGCTATGTCCACATTCTAAGAGCAGGTATTGGGTGTAGCCTTTGCCTAAGATATGTAAAATATCTTATCTTCACTTAAAACAATGGGATTTTAATGGTGTGTTCAGGATTAGCTGAGAAATCAACTGTCCTTCCTTGAGTGATCCTACCTTAAAGGGCCCATATCATGGGAATTTGAAGCAATATGTTCACATTAGGTTTCATTCACTGACTGGTCTTAAGAAAAAAAAAAACCCACTGTTCTTAAAACCCACTTACGCAGTTTTCATGAAGATTCTGATATTCACCAAAGTTGTCTTATTTGGGATTTGTTCTTAAGTAAGCACAGAATCAACACACTTAAGAGCACAAAGGTGTGCAATTAGGGAACATGTAATCAGAGGTGGACGAAGTACACAAATCATGTACTTGAGTTAAAGTAGAGATATTCAAGGTAAAATATTACTCCAGTAAAAGTAGAAGTCCTTACTCTAGACCTCAACTTGAGTAAAAGTACAAAAGTATTTACCTTCAAATGTACTTAAGTTTCAAAAGTAAAAGTACTAAAAGATTAATTATGGCTCTGATGTCCTGGTATCATTTTTGTAACAAGACTCGCTTCATGAACTCATTTTAGGTGAAAATCCTCCAGCGTCTCTTTGGTAAACCAGTCTTTTAATAGAACGTCATTAATTAGTGACGCTGACGTCTATTAAAATGATCATAAGCACAAAACACTGAAGGCAAACAGTTTCCATCAGGGAGAACCGAGTGACTCTGAAATCACTTTTTACACACAAGCAAAGTTTCAGTTTAAGATTACTTTGTAAATTAGTTACAAGTTGAATAAAAACTTACTTTAAACTCAGGATCACAAATTTTCCTTTACTGTATTGATCTTTAGATCTCTTTTCATAAATATAAACTAACCAAAACTAATTTATTATGAAATGAAAGCGTTTGTATGAATTCAGAAAAGAAACATCAGTCACGACTGCATGTGTGTACATATTTCTATATTGTGGTCTATTTACACAAAGTTAGGTTAGTTCATCATTTAGGTGACGTACGTGCTCCCAACGTTTTACTCTGCTGCGCTGACGTTGAACCGTGTGCTGCACTGGGTCGGTATGATCAACAGGTCAATACAAGCTCAGAACAAAGTGACCTCTGTGCCCTGATTGGTGTTTTTGCTTTGCACTTCTTTTGTTTTGACGTTACGTTTTTATACACACAGAAACCAAAAGGAACGACAGATTTCTCAAAATGTAGTGGAGTAAGAAGTCAGATATTTGGCTTTGAAATGTGGTGGAGTGAAAGTAAAAAGTCGGAAAAACTTAAGTAAAGTACAGATACACGAAAAAACTACTTAAATACTATAACCAATTACATTTACTTAGTTACTGTCCAACACTGCATGTAATATAGTAGTGAATGAGGCCCAGTGTTTTAAAATGTACCATTCACTACACAGTCCATATAGCCCATTTATGAAAACTATGCTGCAAAACAGCCCATTTTGAATTCACTGTTTATGTGATGTCAAAAGAATCAACTCATTTAAATTTAAAAAATCATAAAACCATTTTTTGCTTTTCATTTTTCTGCAGAGGCTGCCCTTTGCAGTGAGTGCATTTACATGCTTTATAATCTGATAATTGTAGAACATCAGATTTTGTCAGTAATCAAATCAATGCATTCAGATAATGAATCAAATAATGGGAAACTTCAAGTCTACATACGTCAGGCAATAATTTCTATTTTGCAACTGGCCAATAAACTCACAGAAGATGTGACATAAATGTAAGGTACAACTCATGCAACTGATTAAAAAAAAACATTGTGCCCCTTTACCTGAAAAAATGAACACACATAATTTAGAAAGTTAAGAATATTTTGTGTCTTTCAGTTTGTCAAGGATGTTGTTGGTTTCAGCGAAGTTGTCATGGTGTTTATGTGACCATTTGAATAATCAGATAACTCCAGAAATCAAATTATCATTGGATTATTGCACACTCATTGAGAGTGTTTACAAGCACTTAATAATCCGTTAACTGCAGAAAACAGATTTTGTCAGTAATCTGATCAACACATTTACATGCTCTTGAGTAATCAGATAATGGGAAACTCCGGGTCTACATGAGTTGGACAGTGATCAGATTTCTGCTTTGCAATTAGCCAATAAACTCACAGAAGAAGACGTGACGTAAAACTCAAATTTCATGCTATGTTTTTTTTTTCAAAACATTGCACCACTTTACTTGAAAATATGAACACACATCATTTAGAAGATGAAGAATATTTATTTCTTTTATTTTGTTTGGTTTGGTTTCAGCGTTGCACCAAAAGTGTTTTGCTGCCATCTGTTCTTGCGCATATTCAGACTGAGAAATCTGATAGAAATCTGCGTATGAGTACACATGCACTGAGAAATCCGATTACTGAGCTAAAATCCAGCTCTCTTCATCAGATTTCTTAATCCGATTTCTTGATAGGCGTGTGCTGTTTATATGACCACTTGAATAATCAAATAACTGCAAAAATCTGATAATGATTGGATTATTGAGCGCATGTAAACACACTCAATATGTAAAATTTTCATGATGAATGGACTCCAAAACTGCTTGGAATAAAATCTCTTTATGTTAACTTACATTAAAAATAAAGAACGTTTTCACCTTCTCCTGTAACGTTGCTGTTTTGGAGATTCTATTTTTCTGGACAGTGATGATATATCCACCTATTCAGCCTACAGTGGTTTAGCCCCACCCATTCACTCTGAAGTTATAAAGAGGGTTCAGCTCTGAGTGCTTTTTGAAAGAGACCCAAATCAGAGCAGAGCTCATTTATCCTAAATCAGTCTTAAAGGCACAGGAACAAAAACAGTTAGCGTACAAAAATGGTCATGTAAAAATTAATTATGATCATTTTTGGTACATAAAACTATACAAATATTATAAGTAGTCCTCTAGTGGAGGAATAATATGCAAGCAAAATGTGTGATATGGGAGTCAAAGTGTCAGACCACCAGGATTGTTTCATATCTGGGTTATTGTAAATCTATTATAAAATCATTATGATTGTCTTAACAAGGTTAATCAGACAGACCATCAACTGTATTACATATATTTTTCATTACTTTTACAATAACCTGTGACTAGCCTGATGGACAGGCCCAGCATGGCAGCTGCCAATCCAAAGCGATGGGATGAACATTATTGACTGGCTAAATCACTGCTGACAGACAGTGGAGGTAAGTGCATCCCTCGAGCAAACCAGCCGGCCTTTAATGAGTCAACCATCAATCAGGGTTTACAGTAACAGAATGGCCTGGTCAGCAGTTAACCTGGAGTGCATTGACCTGAAGGTGATAAATAACCCCAGAGAGGTCCCATGTGAATGGTCTGACTGTTTAATATAGATGATGTTTGTGCTTTTTTCTTCTCAGTTCTTTATCAGATTCAACTTTATATCTAAGAGTCTTGAGTTCAGATAGGCTGCAGTTTTATTTAGACTGAAGGCCTATTAGCTCTAAATGTAGTGCAGTAGAATCACCACTAGGAGGCACTGTGAGGGTAAGATTGGAAATGACTGAGTTTAACATGAGTGATACCCGGGTGTAATACCTCCTGTAAAATTTACAACAGGATCAGGATAAAGCAGCATAAATAGTGACTCGGCCTGTCCAAATATTTTTGAAATATGAGATGTTTACAAGAAAACGTGCCTGAAAATGCAGGGCAGAAACAGGTGGTGTGGTGAGTGTGAGTGAGTAAACATATTTGCCAAGTGTGTCATAGCTCCTAAATTCCTCACACTCAGACGCAGCATCCAATGATTACTGGGTGGTGAAGTGAGGTTGACCACGGCAGTGACCTTTTCCTCTTTGCACTTTATGAGAGCAGCAATCAGAGTTACAGTAGAGAGAGTGAATGCTCAGCCTCGCTCACAGTCAGGCTTTGTTAACAGGGGGATACAGACTCAGTCAGCACAGTCAGATACACAGCATTAAGGAGGATGAATTTTAACAATGAGGCCATGCACCTAACAGCAATGGCTCTTTGTGTATGATGAAGTGAAATCACACACATGCTCACGTTATCAGTTATATTTTATTGGACTATTTTGCTTATGGAGTGTTTTGTGGACGAGTTTCTGGGGGAAAGGTAGAACTGTACCACACTGTCCACTGAAGGCTACTTTAAAGGGGGTCTGTTATTCTGTAACCTGTTAACCAAGGATGAGTCACAAACTACAGTAACTCATACTGTCTCACCTGCACCAAGAAGGAATCCATGAATATATTCAACCTTGAATAAATTAATAAAAATCATAATCCATGAATACATATAACACAATCAGTAGTAACATAAAACAGAAGTAATATAAAAAGATAATATTGATATTTGTTTTTAACACTAAATATTTTTATCAGCATCAGCATTATCACCACCCTTCTTCTTCTATTATATAATAATAGTTGTTGTTATTATTATCATCACAATCTTCATTATCACCATTCTTCTTAAAGGGGCCATATCCTACATTTACACACAATGTTTGTGTGGGTTTCATGTGCCAAAAACAGTCATCATTCGTTTTTACATGACCATTTTCTCGCCTTTCTTTGTGTTAGAATGAACAGACTGTTATTGTTACTGCGCTTTTCAGACTGATGTATGTAAATGAACACTGTTCTGATTGGCCGCCTCTTTAAAAAGCAGTCCATGCTCTAACACACTTTATAACTTCAGCATGCATGGGCGGAGCTATAGGCTGGATTCGTTACGTCACAAAAACGAGGAATTCAAAACGATCTGTGTGTTTTTTATTTTTAGCTTATTTCCGCGCGTGGACTGTATGGACGAGGGAGCCTGCGGATTTGAAACTTTAACAGTGTTTACATGCCATACTAAACTGTTATATTTCAAAAAAGGTGAGGAAATTTTGTTTTTCCAGGTCATGGGCCCTTTAATATGATCCTAATCATCGTAGTCATCAGTATAGTATTGTTATTCTTATTAATAGTAGTGGTAGTAAGGGTAGTATTCATAAACGACAGTAATTAAGCAGTAATAGTTTATAGTAGTAATCCTGACTTTGTCAGCCAATCGGCTGCTCCGCTGCTCCGCGCTCAGTGACGTAACTGGCCGCACACACACACACGTTGCGTTCACCTGAAGCCTGGGTGAGTGTGTGTGTGCGTGAGAGAGAGAGAGAGAGAGAGAGAGAGAGAGAGAGCACCGCCACAGCCTGAGGGAGCAAACCCACTTCATCAGCGGGAAAAAAGGCTACCAGCACCGGAGTGAGGGTCCCACACAGTTCCTCTAAACCCCCCGTGGAGCGAACACATTTACCGGAGCTCGTGAGAGGAAACTTGTCCCGCGCGCAGAGAGAGAGAGAAAGTTGGCGCCTGAGCGCAGCGCGAGGCTGGAAGATGTGATCAGAGTTTCTAACGGCGACGCGTTTCTAACAGGTAAGCAGGAGAGTTTTACTCCCGCTGCCGGTACTAACGACACTTTCCACGCTGTTTGAAAGTTGGTTCCCTCTCAGAACCGAAGAGCCTCCGTTCCGAGTAGATTTTAATCTCAAACCTTGTTGGTCGCGTGAACACTTTTTCTGACAGAAATAAACGACGTAAACAGTTTACGCGCTTAGCAAATCTCATCCACTTGTCTCCTGGGTTTCTTAGCGAAGTTACGCCCCTCTTTGTGGAATTCTTGGGTTATTTTGTTAAGCTTTTTTCCCTGATAGGACTTTCTCTGAAGGTCCCAGGTACACTTAAAAAAAAGATGGGGGTTCTCATCAAGGGTTCTTTAATAAGGGTAAGGGGAATGGTTCTGTTCAGAACCATTAGTTCTGTATAGAACCGTTTGCGCATGCTTACATTGTTATTTGCATAGTGAAATGGAGATGGTGAATGTGTTGTATAAGGTTCTATATAGGAAAAAAAGGTTCTTCTGTTCTGTGCTGCTTGTAGCAATAGTAAAACCCCTTTTAGTCCTATATTGGACCATTTTCAAGAGAGATTCCCTATAAAACCATATACAACATGTTCTCCATCGGCAATCTGAAGAACCCTTTCACCATGCAAAGAACCATTTCATTAACTCGTGATTCTATATAGAACTATTCAGTTACTAAAGAACCCTTGGAGAACTTTTTGAAGAATGTGGGCTTTCTAACTTCATTTCAGCAGCTGCATGAAAACATTTCTGTCATTAAGCCCTCACAGTACCTGGCACAGTTTTCCGAGGCCAAGGGCTACATTTTCCATTATTTTTCTGATATTATTTCCTCGTAGCTACTGTTACGTTTTTCCCTGTGTGCTTTATGACTCACTGATATTCTGATATTCTCAGGTAGTTAAAGAGGTACAGTTAAAAGTCAGGCAGGCTTTAAAGTCAGTGAGGCTGTTTTGTGATTTTTCAACACAACAGACGTCCATTCACACTTAGTTTACTGACTCTGCAGAACACAAAGTGCTCACTGGATCAATGTATGTGAAGGAAGACTACCTTGTTTTAATGGGCAAATGGGCCAAACATAAAAAAGGAGTAAGTGGCAAATAAATTGTAGTAAATCACATCAATGCAGATACGGTAGAGCTGGGCGTTATGACAGTATTTTGCGCTATCCTGATAAATTACATCACAATATGTCACCGTAAACTTTTGTGACCATATGATGGATATGCAGTACTTAAAGAACACTGCATGTTTCATATTAAAGGGAGCATAATTTATCCTGTTTAACTGGATGTAGTGCAGTGAAGTGTGTGAAATGTTTAAGTAAAATCATGTAGTTTTTGATGTCTTTTTTAAATTTGGCCATATTGACTATTTTTTTTGCCCTTTCCAACATGTGAGTTGGCTGTATAGTGGAAATTTCTTTAAGTGTCATATTGTTGTTGCCTTGTTGCCCACTTTTATGTTACACTGCGATGGCTCCTTCTATCCAAGAACTCGCCTCTTGTTCAGGCTTACATACCTCAGATAAGGATACTCAGGTGGGAGTAGTAGTAGTATCTGATCTGATGCGCTCTCTCTCTCTCTCTCTCTCTCTCTCTCTCTCTCTCTCTCCTTCTGTCCCTCGGACTCCCGCCTTCAAAGCAGCCTCCTAAATTAAAGCGTTTAAGCACACCAACAATAAATCACTTCTCCAGCGTCTGCAGCCTGCCCGCCTTAATTGAGTTTATCAACCGCTCCCTTGAGGACGCTGTCTAAACTTAGACTTGTCACTGCTGTGCTTTCAGAGGAAGCTGCCGCTGTAGTGAATCATTTCCAGTGCTACCGAACCACAGAAGTGTTGTTTAGACATTTGGATTTCACCCTTTTTGTTATCAGTGGTTGGCCATGTAGTTTGCAGTGAACATCAGTTCCTTTGACTATTTCTGATGCAGTTTTTTTTTTATTGTAATACACCTCAAATTGGATTAGTAACTAGTGATGTCATTGCCATTATGGCTTATGGGGGGATTTACCCATGTCATTTAACCAGGACACTTTATCTCAGTTAGCAGCTTTTGTGTGCCTACTTTAATTTTGTAATGGGCTGTTGTATATATCAGTATGTAAAATGTTTCTCCAGCCTAGTTTCATTTACGCATTTCTTTGTCTATATGGTAGGAATTGCCATAGGTGATTCTGCTCTGGGCGTTTGGACCGTACATTAAATTTGCTGTGTTTTTTTTCTGTTTTCCTTCTAGAGAAACAAAATGAAAATTACCCTCCCTGGAACCGTTTGTATTCTCATCTTTCTCCAGATGTTGTGCTGGGGCATAGAAGGACAATGTAAGGAACCTAAAGAAGTCTCCAAACTCAATCTCTCTGTGACCTATAACCTCCCACACTTTGTTTCAGATACACCTGTCCAGAAGCTTCTAGTATTTAATGAAAGCATATATGTAGGTGCTACCAACAAACTATATGCATTGGCAGGAGACCTCAAGAAGATGACTGAGTATCACACTGTCCATGAGGCTCAACGATGTGCTTATAAGGGCTGCAGAGACAATCCAGCCAACGCTAATAACACTAACATGGCTCTGGTTATGGAGACCTACTACGACCCCGAGCTCTTCAGCTGTGGTACCATGGGAAATGGCGTCTGCATCCGCCACGTGCTGGAAGATGGCAAACTAGACGATGTGAACTGCATGGGCTCGCATAACAGAGACGGCAGTCAGTATATCGCCGGCCCTGCAGGAACCCAGATTGTTAACGTCTTAGCTGGTGGTGTTGTACGGTTCTTTGTTGCTAATTCAGAGCCTCTTGCCTCCTTTCCAAGTTCTTCTCCGTGTGCCCACCACACAATCTCTGTCAGAAAGATGTGGGAGACCCAAGACCGCTTTGAGTTTGTCTCTAAGCAGTCCTACATGGACCTAGCACCTGGCTTGCGTGGAAATTATCCCCTGAACTATGTCTATTCCTTCTCGAGTGGACAGTATGTTTACTTTCTCACTGTGCAGAGAGAAAGCAGCAGCTCCAAGGTCTTCCACACCCGCATTGTGCGCATGTGCTCCTCCGACCTGGAGCTTTTGCACTATGTGGAGATGCCCTTTGAGTGTATCTACTCGGAGAAAGGCAGGAGGAAACGTTCGACCCAGATGGTGTTCAATGTTCTTCAGGCAGCACATGTAGCCAAAGCTGGCAGTGACTTGTCCAAGGAGATGGGTCTGAAGGAAGGAGAAGATGTGCTGTTTGCCGCCTTTGCCCGCAGCAAACCTGACTCTCCTGAACCCACAGCAAGCTCTACAGTGTGTGTGATTTCTATCGCTGAAATCAACAAGTTCTTCACGGGCTTCATGCAGCAGGGCCACACTAAACCACTCTACCACTTATCTGGCTCTGAACTGAAACCCTACAATCAGGTAAGATCTTTGTGATTATGAAGTGAAATGCGTAATGGATCTTCAGACGTGTCTAAAGCCAGTAGTGTTGATTACACTGTTAAGGCTCATTTATACTTAACGTGAAACACAGATACGGTTAAGGACAGAGCCTTTTGTCTGGACTGTGCATTGATTTTATCTTTATTTATGCATGTTCTTAGAAAGCTTATGGGTGTGGATGAAATAGAGCAGTATCCCCTGGAAGCTGTCTGGGCAGGTTAGCCAATAGTTGACACGAAACACAATGCCAGTTTCTCTCATTGGTTATATAAGTGAAAATAATTCTCCATCCACATGTCACAAACTATTTAATGGCCTCACAGACCACCACAGTCTACACTGATGCCTCTATCATCTCTTTTGTAGTCGGCATATTATTACATTCTCCTCCACTGTCGCCATGTTTGTTGTCAGAAACGTTTTACTCTGGACTGCCCTCTAGTGGAATTACTGCTTAACATCCAATCCAACGTAAAGGAGGCATGGAAGTACGTGGGTAGTGATGGCTACATTGTTTGAAACAAACATGTTCTTTTTCATACAGAAAGGGAGTGAAAATGAGCCTATAGCCTATAATGAGTTATAGTCAAATATAAGTAACTTATACTCTACTGTAGCACAATATGGATGAAATGCTAGTATTGCAGTTATTATTATTGCAGTTGCCTTATAATATTTTAAAAAACATTTGCGAATCAAGTGTGCCGTGTTTAAAAATTGGTTAAATATTTTGACCAAAATAATATGCTTTTGCTGGATTGTATGAATATCGTAATTCTTCTAAATGCCCACTGATGCTTATGTAACTGCAATTGGTCAACATTCGCAGCAGCACCCAGTATATATGTTGTGGTTATTAAGAGTGCTCATTTGTACATTACAGCCTTCTGTGCTATCAATATTGTGATAATGATTAACAGATATATATATGTTGTGCAACCTTGCTCAAGTGAACAAATTCAGCACTGGTCATTTCATTCAGGAATTTCTGTTTGGGACGGGGGAGGGGCACGGAATTACCAAATGTATATTTTCAATGCATATATTGTCAGGTTTAGTGCACCTTTCAAAACTGATATCAAGAATCAGTTTGCTTTTTGATATTTTATGTCTTAAAAATGTCTTGATTTAGAACTGTAATTATATACTGCACGTAGTGGAGTGGCTCAGAAAAATAAAAGGTCTTAAGTAGAGCATTTTCATTGTACACCTTGCAGCCCTTTAAGAAAATAAGCCACAAATATCACCCCTAAAATTTGTATGCATGTTCAGGAAGAAAGCCCAGTTATTTGAACAAAAGCCCACCTATTTTAACCTTACAGGCTGCACCTGGATGCCTAGTATTGACCATTGACAGTGGTTTTCATGAAAGATGGTAATTGAGAGAAAGTCAGATGAACACCAATAATATTCCAAATTGCAAGTTACACCACGGGATGTTTCAGAGACTGATCTGCCACTCTACTTCATCCACTGGCCCTGCATAGCTATAAATCACTGAGCTGCCAGTGTCCCACATCCATCAGCATGTATTGGATCAATCAGTAAATCATGGCAATCAATAGTGACAAATTTCACTGCAAAGGAGCCTGTCGATAAATACAGAGCTATTGCTTTCCAGAGTTTGTCACAGAAAAGGGTTACGCAAGTTGATGGCTATCCATATAATTCTCCATGATTTGCATAGTAACCACAAATGTTAATGGCTTGTAATGAGCATGCAGGGATATTCAGACTGGGCCTCATAATGGGATGGCATGCATAGCTAAAGCTCTGTGAACTGTGATGAATGTTGACAGAAAAACATAGCTTGGGCAGTCTGGTGGAAAATCAGGGCTGGTGGAGACACGAGTCTCGCCAGGACCCTCATCGGCTTAGGGTCTTAACCCGGTCCCCATCAGCACTCTGACTCCTAAGGCACTGTACATTTGTTATGATTGTGTTTTTAAGAACACAGTGATCTAAAATCACTGAATAATTTCAATTTAATGATACCATTTGGATATAAAGGAGTGGTTATCATCTACATTAGCAGGCATTATTGGCCAAAAGCTGTAATAATGGCTTTTGGCTCATAACAGAGGTATGTTTGCTCTAGGTCTGCAGGAAGGAATCAAGCTCTTTGAACTCTGATGATTCAGAATGACTTTTCTCCAGACTTGTAAATCTTTCTCAACTATCTTATCTGAATCTCTACTCTTTGGGCAAGCCAAGACCTCAAACACCCCAACAGGTGTCCTTTGTGTGTGACAGTCTTTGAATTGCTTGGTTTAACAGTTCAGATGGCCCCAGAGTGAAGTTATTTCCCTTTTCCACTAACTGTTCCATGGCCTTCTGCTCCATCGTCTGTTTTTCAGTTCCCTTGTACTTCATCTGTACAAACTTACAAAGCGCTCTCAATCTGTCACGTCAGAAAACCTACTTGGCCACCTCAAATATTATTGTTCTGCGTATCCCCTGCTCTAAACATTGTCATCCGCTCCGTATCAGCACACCTTCTATCAGTTTTCATTATATGGATGTACCAAGGCCAAAATAGCTTTTAATGTCACTAGATGAGTGCTCTGCCCTGAGGATGGTTTTGTAGGAATATTTACTATTATGGGCTTAATGCTTTGAAGTATGAAGACATTATTAAGTGGAGTCTACGAAAAGGTGCAGGTAGATACAGACTCATTATTTTACTCTGGTGCTTAAAGAAGCTTTAGTTCCAGGCTTTCAGCAAAGTAGCATTGCCTTGTTTTTCTGGGAGATTCTTGGTGCCATTAATTGGGTTTACAACCATGTCATGTTCAGTAGCAGATGTTACATGGGCTCTCTTACTTATCACCTCTTATCAGAGCAATAAACACAAGGCCATAAAAACATTGTACTACAGAGAAGCATTTTTTTTTGTCTTTTTGACTACTGTGTTCAAAACTGCACTACAACCAGATTTTCTGAATCATTGATCGATTTCACTCTTAAAAATTTAATAGAAAGAAATAAAATTTGTCATTTTATAAATTGCTGTTATCATTAGCAAGTTGTTAAAACTGTCCAGACATTTTTAAGAGTAAAAGTTAACCTAGTCAATCAAGCTAGCAAGTTAAATATTACAGTTAGCTGGCGAGTTGGCTACCAAACTAGCTAACATTATGCATAATATAGTAGGTAGTAGGGGAGTAACGATTCACAAAACTTATCAGTTCAATATGGTATGTTGGTGTCTCAGTTTGATGCAATTTTCAATATATCAAAAATATGGAGCACCTGAAAATCTGTCTTGTGTTAATGTTGTGGCGTCAGTGATGAAGAAGATGAGGAAAACATAAGCAAATGATCTTGATATTGAACAGCAACAGGAATAACTGCCCACCATGCGATAACCCCAATACGACACACCATCATTTACATTTACATTGCATTTAGCAGACGCTTTTATCCAGAGTGACTTACATAGAGTGCTTTGTCTATCTAGAGAAGGTATCTTTGCTAGTTACCAATATGTTAGAGAGAAAGCCAGTCCTGAGCTCAGGTACTGCTAAGAAACAAAGTCACTGTTGAACACAGAGCTGTGCAATACAATAAAATACAATACATAAGTGCAGTACAATACATGACGATCAATACGTAATTGAGTGCTCATTTAAGTGCTGTATAAAGAGATGTGTCTTTAGTCTGAGTTTGAAGACAGCAAGAGACTCTGCTGTACGGACAGCCATCAAGTTTGTCAAATCAAATCTTCCCGTTCCACCTCAAATGGTTCAGCAGTTACATGATGCATGTAGCCCTTTTTTGAGGCTGAGCTTCTATCGTTCCAAGTTTTTCTGAGGTTTTCCTGGTTCTGATTGCCCCCCTTTCTATTAGCGCCACTCATCGATGAGCTCCCTCTCCACTCTAAAATAGAAATGGGCGGAATGTGTTCATTTATCCAGATTAGAAATTTGACCTAGTCCTAATTCTGAAATATTTGAAATGATGGTAATACCATATTACCTGCATACCACCCAAACCCAGTTTCCAACCCAGTATATATTAGCCCCCAGCTAATATAAGCTTATAAAGCGTGTGCTTTTCCTCCTTACTCTTTGTTTTGAGGAAAAGATAAAGCAATGTTTTCAAAAGAAATCAGGTCTGGACTTATTTTGGGCTTGCATATTTCATTTTTATTGTACTTTTGTATTGTATATATTGCAATATAATAGTATTAAAATTGGTCCGTGTTTTGCTCCAGTCTGTTTACATATTTGTTCAATGTCTTTGTGTGTTGAACTGTATTGTATGATACAATAAGAGCTAGCTAGCTAGTGCACCTAGCTAATGTTTATTAATCTGGAACTGTTTTGCCTTTGCACTCATGAAGATGGAAAGCTGTTAGGAGTTTGGTCTTTGTTTAGCTTTGATACTCATGTAATTTTATCCTACAAGTTTTAGGTTTGGCTTCATAATGAAACTATAAAGCATTTTGTGCTTCTGGTTATCTGAGGAACCTGTTGGGGCTCTTCAAAGAACCTTTTAAGAAGAGTTACTACAAAGAACCTTTTTTCAGAAAGGTGTTGTGAAGAACCGTGAGTCTTCTTAAGAAATTCTTAATTTTGTTCACTTTCATGGATGTTTGTGTGCTATTATTTCAGTTGCATGGATGCAGAGTCATTTGAACAGCAGTGCAGTGTAGATAAATTTCCAGCACACTTAAGAGACTCCTTCCCATTAATGAGAAGAAGAGCCTCTTAAAACTATTGATTCTTTAGTCTGCCTTTGCTCAGCAATATCCGTTACTAATATAAACAGACATATAAGTCCAATTTGCGTAGTAATTGAGGCATGCTGCGGCCATGTAAAAACTGGAACCTCACCAACCAGCCTTGTGCCTTCACTTAACAGCAAGGGGGCACATGTGACTAAAAATAACAAACAGCCACATTTAAAGTCAAAATTATCATCTGATTAGGATTGATTAGCGAAAGAACTGGCAAATGCTGATTGCTTTTAAATTGAATTCGAAGCCTGATTGATTACATTGCGTAATATAATTCCAATGGAGGGAGTTTTGATCGACGGCCGTTTTAATTATAGCAGCATTTGTGGTTAAGTGAGCATGCATGATTTTAGACAGTGAGTTTAAAATTGTAATGAAACAATGCTACGAGAGTAGTGATTTTAATTTAGTCTATTGTATAAAAATAGTCCGCCGTCATATTTTAATGGTTATTATTTCATAGTAGTATTTAGGAACTAATCGCACTCCATTTCTGTAATGTGCAACACTCAATTTAGAGTCTTTTTTTGTGACAATACAAGGACAGCGGGTAATTGGCTGTACATTGTGGCTGGCACGTATGAGTAACAACAAGCTGCGGCCTGTGTGTGCGTGTGTTGCTTGGTCATGTTTGCACAAAGTGGCGAAACAGAGTATCATTCGTAGGTCAGGGCTCAACTGTGGGAGGTTTCCCGCTATCTATGAAGAAACAACACCGTAGTGAAAGAAAACATACCTGTCATGTCCTGCCTGCTTCTTTTACCTCTCACTGAAGCTCTAATAAGATGTACAAATGGTTGAGTTGGATTGAGTGAGATTGCAAATGCAAATGCTGTGGTGTTCTGAAGGCCACTTTGCAATTAAATGGTGCTGTAAAGTTAGTCATCTTGAGTTACAGTTAACAAATACCCGCATTCTCTCCCTCTCATAGGCATCCACACACACACACACACACACACACACACAAAGCACGCTCCAACAGCTCTGAGCGGGAAAGCAGGTGGATGTATGCAGCTGCATGTTTTCTCACAGCGTCAAGCCCTGTGGTGTTGGCAGCTCTGCCCTGGCAGACACTCCTGCGTGACTCTGGACCATAACAGGAGCAGGAGGAGAGTGGGCAGCTGGAGCCCAGGTGCAGGACACTCCTTTTTCAGCACAGCCAGCACCTGTGGGGCAGTAGCCTCGTGGACCTGTTTTAATCCCCTGAGGTTGCTAGTACCTGGCCTTCTCTGGGCAGAAAGCATTCATTTGCACATCAAAACTAACATTAGAGTAAGTACAGATAGCATTAATTCAGTAAGCATTAATTTTATGCCAATGTGTTTGTTAACCATTTCCAAACCTCTGCTTGTGGCTGCTGAGTATTTTCGTAATTCATCATCCAATCATCCAATACCTGGTTGGGCAAATTGGTGCTGTTATATTAAATCAAGTATGCTGTTGATGGAATTTAACAAGTTAAAGCAATGGCTGGACATCTCCTAGCAAGCCCATAAGATTTTGCTGCTTTCATGTTTATTTACATTCATGCCAATGCATAATTGTACAATTTTACAGAAAGAACACACATACTGTTCAATATAAAAATTTAAACAATTGCCTTAGGTGCCTAAGACTTTTACACCTGTATATAATAAAACTGAAAGGGTGAAAATATATGTACTACACACAAGTATCTATTTACAGCATATACAATACATATGAGAAAACTGTTCGGCCCTGTGTCCTGACATTGTATAAAAACAATAAAAATTAAACATACAAACAAGTTTGCATGTGTGGTAGGGGGATGAGGGGCAGTAGAAGCACCCATAAAGCAGATAAGCACACAACGGTAACTGATAAACATCATCTACGCTTGCAATCTGTTGTCTGAAGGAGTGCGACTGGACAGCACTCTATTGCTCTGTCTAGTTACCAGTTTATATGCACTCACTGGCCAAATGCTTTTTAACACAAATAGCTAATCAGCCAATCACTGGGCCGCAACTCAATGCATTTAGGCATGTAGAGGTGGTCAAGACAACTTGCTGAAGTGCAAACCGAGCATCAGAACGGGGAAGAAAGGTGATTTAAGTAACTTTGAACGTGGCGTGGTTGTTGGTGCCAGACGGGCTGGTCTGAGTATTTCAGAAACTGCTGATCTACTGGGATTTTCATGCACAACCATCTCTAGGGTTTACAGAGAATGGTCTGAAAAAGAGGAAATATCCAGTGAGCGGCAGTTGTGTGGACAAAAATGCCTTGTTGATGTGAGAGGTCAGAGGAGAATGGGCAGACTGGTTCAAGATGATAGAAAGGCAACAGTAACTCAAATAATCAACCAAACTCTCTGAGGAACGTTTCCAATAACTTGTTGAAAGTATGCCACAAAGACGTAAGGCAGTTCTGAAGGCAAAAAGGGGTCCAACCTTTTACTAGGAAGGTGTACCTAATAAAGTGGCTGGTGAGTGTATATGGTGCTTATTAGTTCCTACTTTGGCATGCCATTACCTTCAGGGTAGCCTATGTATGTGTGTGTTTAGGGCTGAGACCCGCTCACTTTTTTGTGGATTTCCATGCAGGTGCTTTTACTTTGCCTTTGAGCACAGGATTCCTATCTGCGCACTAGAGGCTCAGTTCAGGTACATGTGTAAAGTGTCAGATGAAAGAAAGGTTTCTTCGGAAAACGTGATGAGTCACTGGCCTGCAGGCATGGTTTTTAGTCTGGGTTCGTTGTGTCCTGCACTTCCTCGTTTTTGCTCCCTGTAGTAATTTCCTGCTTTCTTTGATTTGGAAGTTTCGCTGATGCGTCCTCTGCCGAATGCATGTGTGGACACACACACAGTGTAACTCCTTGGCACTCCCTCCTGTCAGGATAACTCAGACCCCCGCCTGTGTCTCAATCACAAAACCCACTGAAGCAGCACATGACCCTGAACAGCCCCCACACAACATCACTACGGCACTAAACAATTGGGGAGATACGGCCTGGTTTCGGATCCTGACTGGATAAGGCTTCTATCAGTGGCTTTGATTTGAAGGAGAAGTTAAAGGGATACTTAAACCTAGGGGTGGGCCATACAACAAAGATACATATCAAACACGGATATCATGATATAAGTTAGAAATAGGGGCGGCAAAAAAGTATATGATACTTAAAAATATTTTCACGATACGTATCTTATATTCACTAGTGCTACATTTAAAACCTGCCATCCAAAAGTCCAAACTGCCATCCAATTAATACTGATTATACTGTTTTTGTCATGAAACATGCAGTTGGTCACTTTTGACTGACGATATCCACAATTTGATCAGAAGAGCTTTTGCTGACGTAGTTCATCTCAATAATGATAAAAATGCCATCATATTACCAACCCCTGCTCAAAATCTATTTAAAATATGTAATATTAGAATAGTTGTTGTATAGTAGTTACAATAGCTGAAGAACCTACCTATTACCTTCTATTGCGACTGAGGTTTAAGTCAGTTATTGTCTATGTTGGTTAGCCTTGTGCTCCAAAATTCTGAAGTTGCCCTTCAGACAGTGGTACTGAAGGAAGATAAAGGTCTTTCTTCACTGTTTTTATACTTTCAACAACATTGCTCTATGCCCTGCTGGTGTGGTTCAGAGTGACGTTGTTACCCACACAATGGGCCTGTTGGATCTTGTGTGAATGAATGTGTGCTTAAGTAATGGAGGTGCTCGCACTGGCCAGTGACTATTCACTTTTATCACCTCCTGAGCTCGCACACAATGGAAATGGCAAATAAGGGCTTATCTGAGTCATTTTCTAGCTGCTTATTCAAGTTGTCACTCAGCTCTTATAAGACTGATCCCTCAGCAGACATAGCTAGTTAAATCACCCAGTGAAAGAAAAGCAAGCTTTACCTGATACTCTGAGCTGTTGACTTAGCGGAGCATGAAAAGACCCCACTAATGGAATGGACCAGAGATGTCATGTGGCATCAGTATGTTGTGATATCATACATATAAGGACTTAAGGCTTTTTTGCTTTTCTTAAGCACACTGAATGTTCTTCAGTTCTGATTCTGTCCATACTCTACTTATCAGAGCACATAAACTAATCTAAACTAAACTGAGAACAGAGACTCTTGCCATTGTGTTGAATTCAGGATGTCCAAAGCAGAGCACTCTTCCCAGCCCGCGGTGAGGCTGGATCTGTGCCCTTACTTTCAAAGTCAGAAAACAAACAGATGTGTTTTTATAATGCCTTATTCTGAACATGATCCCTGAAGACTTCTGAAGCGTGAAAAAAAAGACGATAGCATGAGATGCCAGCTTCCAGTGGTTTTACATGTGTGAAAACTTTGCACAATGATCCATTGTTTCTTGGCCATTCTGTGCTTCACACATTACAGCCATGTTTGTTTCCCATTTGTTGCGTGGATTTATGCACTTAGTATAATAGCTGGCTGGTGCTTAGAGGGTATATCATAAAAAGTAAAGGATACCACCTGTTTGCTGTGCTTCTTCTTGAATGAGAACTATGACTGGAATTTATAAGCTGTTCGGTTCAACTTTGCATGGTCTAAGACTTCATGTCCGATTTTTAGACCGAGCTTTTTCTGTTCATTTTTTGATTATTATTTTGATTGGTCAGAATTATTGCATAATCAACTGATCACAATTATTTAAGCTGGTCGTGATCATTTTCCACAGATGTACACTTTCACCAGCACAGTATTTCCCACAAGTCAGAAATAAACCTGGGGGAGCATCGGAAATGAGTTGTATATTATCTCTTGATTTTATAATTTAATGTTTTTTTTTATTAAGTGTGTCGCTCTGTGAACCACAGAGGTGTTGAAACACAAGACGCTGATATTGCATCTTAAAATATTTTGGAATTTGTTTAAATGGCTCAAAATTGAAACTGAAAATTGATATAAAATGGCCCAAAATATACTTGAGTGGTCATCACTGTTTTTGGAGATGCTGCCCAAATATAGACTATGTGTAGACAACACTGCACTTATGTTTATGTTGCAGCAAAAATATGTGAATGTAGTGTGTTTTCATCAGCTGGATTCAGGTAAATACATGTGAATAAAATGAAGCAGAAATTGCATTTGTCTAGACATGTCTTTGAACTAAGTCATGAGTTATGTTTATTGATCTGATCTGTTAATAATGCCTTTAGAGGGCAGCACCAAGTAATGTTTGTTTGAGCTTAAGTTTTGTCTGTCGTCCGTTGGCGCATAGCCCACAGGTAGGATCACAGGCCTACCCAGTCCCAGTTATTGTTGTCAGTGATCTGCGAGTTTGGTTTTCTTTTACTATGAGAGCTAAAATGGGGCACGTTTAAATGTCATAAAAAACTGTTTGCTATAACGCATCAAGTCATCAAAGGTAAGACAAACATAGCCTATAAACATATTTCTGTGATGTCCATGGTAGTAAATCTAGGATGCTTGATGGTTTAAAGATGCTGTGTTGTTTTTCCTAGTCTTTGTTTGGTTCTGTTCATTGTTGTGGGCAAAAGTTGTGGCTGTGGTGAATGAATGCATGGTTTACAGAGAAGGGTGTTACTGTGATGGTTGGATTTATGTGAATCCTGCACTCTGGCTGATGTGTACTGTCTTGTTGTTGTTTTGTATCACTATAATGTGGTAGCATTGGATTGTGCAGGATGATGACTGCACTGCTATGCACTGCTGTGCAGAAACTTAGTGCATTTGGAAAAGATATCCTGAAAAAAAATCGCCTAGGAGGTCTACCCAAAATTTTATGCGTGCCTATGCCACTGGAGCTACTAAATATAGACAGTTGGAAAGAAAAAATACAATCAGCCAATTTAGTTGCTTTAATAGTTGAGCCCTTGAATGAAAAACAATATATGTGACTTTTTTTTTTGTAGAATATCATATAAACATAGTATGGCATTGTTTAAAGCCCTGCATTTAAAATAAAGGGGACACTAAAGTGTTAAGTAAAGCAGTTATAGTACTTTAGTAGTTTGGCTTTTTAATGTAAAACATTGTAAATAAAAAAAAATAAATAAATAACTGATAATCCAAAAAAGGTGGAATGGCAATTCAAGTAAAATGTAATGATCGTGACAGGCCCATTAATATTATGGTGACACTTTAGATCCTTTTGGTCCTTTTAAATGAAACAAACACTCAACAGACTCTCAGTAACATGTCAAAAACAAATGAGGGATAGGATTAGGTATGGGTTGAGGTTAAGGTTAGTGTTAGGATTAGGACCGAGTTTAGGGTCAGGTTTTGGGTAAGGTTGGGTATTGTTAGGTTTTGCATAATACAAGTGACATAGTAACAATACATCTATTTAATGTAAGTAATGTATCAACAGAACATCTACAAGATATTTACTTCAGTTTATTCAAATGCTTCACTACTGCTACTTCACTGATATGTTGTTGATGTGGTACTGATAATCTGTTAAGAGTTTATTAAACATCTGCAAAGGACCGCTCGAAATAAAGTGTTAAAAATATCACTTATTGTGCAATACTGGTATTCTTACTGATACAACTCATAATATTTAGTAAACTACCAGTTTAAGACTTTTGTTGGAGAACATTTACAGCTAATAATTGATTTATTAAGAGAAATGAACACATAAATCATCGCTATAAATCACACATTTTTAGGCTTTGTTGTTTTTTATCGCTCACAGCTCAGGGGGTCCCTCCCAGGTTTGGTTATGTTGAAGTGAACTCTGTCCTATCTGGCTACAGTCTGTGCATTGGCATGAGTACCAACACGCTCCTGTCTTGCTCAGAATCTGCTTCTTTAGCCACAGAGAGGAGCGCTGCCAGCACCCCCATCTACCTGACGCTGATAAGAGGCCATTTAAAGGGTGTTAAGTGTCTTTTCTGACACTGTGCTGCATAAAACAATGTATTCTTTGTAAGGTCTAATTTAAATACCCTTGTTTGGTTTAGATAGCTGCTCTAATAACTTCTTATATTACAGGAGATTACTTAGAATACAGTAGAAGACTGAGATCTATTGTGTGTTAGAGTGTGAAGTGTCTTGAAAAGGCCTCAGTGATCCCTGATACGCATTTTCTGCATAGTTAGAATCAGAGTCAGATATTTGGCTCTTTTTAAAAGATTAAACCTATACACAAAAAATCTAAGTATTAGATCAAAATTGAGAACAGAACGCTTACTATCAAAAGAAGAATCTGCTGTGTGTGTGTCTGATTTGTTGACTCAAAGGCACTCAAATTTACACCATCAGACATGAACCGTGAGATCATCAGAGAGAAACAACGTCTGCCAAGTCCTCACAGTAAAGAATGGAATTGATTATTCTAGGCTGCTGCAAACCAGATATTCGAAAGTACTTTTATAGATTATTTTCTGGTTTTCAGTGCTGGATTTGATCTTTTAAAAGGTTGTAATGCTACGTTAGTTTTAGGGCTGTGCTTTTTGTCCTTTGGTCACACCCATTTCCACCCTTATTGGCTGTGTGCTGTAACATGGTTGTGGTAAGGAGGAATCCTTTAACAGTGGCTCATCTTGTTTTGCTCTAATGAATAGACCAATATACAGTAGTAAATAATGAGAGACTGGATTTATGGAGTGATTCCACATTATATTGTCCTCTATTTTTATCTCTTCTATGGGTGTGCAAGGATTAGAAGTGCTTCTGTAAATATGTTGGAGACACTCTGTATCACTTGACTGATGTTGTGGTTAAGAAGTCAAAAAGCAACTCCAGCATTTGTCATACTTAAAGGACTGGCGCAGTATATTTAAATGTGGTCTTAAACATTTTCCTTAGTTAAGACTTTCGTACAGTTCCTCCATTTAGTGTCAGCTTTCATCATCTGACATATTAGCTCAAACTTCTCAAGCTTAGACTTTGACTATCTTAGACTTAAACTTAGACTTTCAGCAGCATACACTACTGAAGGCAATATGAAAAAACATCAAACCTAAGTGTGGAGTATAAAGTAAGTGCACTGTTGAATTATGTGATTATGGAGCATGTTGAGCATTTTAACTGGATTGGGCCGTGTTACTCAGCAGGAAACTTTAGCAAGGAACAAAGCCTTCTGCTGATGTATCACTTGAGTGTTGAAAGGAGTCAAGTGGGGTGGGGGTGGGTGGGGGTGTTTAGAGGGAGGGAGAAAAGCCTGAATGAACACAGAGAAGAGATGAAGAACAAATAAAAAAAAATCAAAGAATGTAAAGCAACTTTTATTATTGACATATAATATCTATGTTTGTATGTAGTAATTTACTTAGGTTCCCTTGTGCCCCCCTATCTGTTCTATTGATATTTTGTGCTGTATTTACTTGAGTCCTGCCACAAACATTTCAATGTACAGTCCATGGCGCAATGTGCAAATTATGGATGTTACAAAACATTAGATGAAAACCGTCAAAAACTGACAACACTTTGACAGTAAACAAAACAAAGGCCCACAATGAAGTGTCAAATTATTGTACATTTATTTGGTCATGAAAATGAGAAGCACTGTTTAAATACTATTTTTTACGTTCTTTTGCGCCAGTTCAAACAGTTGGAGCAGCAGCAGGTCAACAGTGAAAATGTCGGCTGTGTGGGTCTATTTCACAGTTTCTGTGAGGGACTTTAGACAAGTGATTGTGATTGCTGTTCATGCTAAGTATCAACAGCAAGTATGACATCCAAGATCTTCTCTGATACAGACTTGATATTACTTTAAAACATGACATCCTGCTTGATATGCTGAACATAGCCAGACAAAAGCTGAAAGGAAAGATGAAAGCCTAGCACAGTATCTCAGTCTGTCACCTCAGTTTTTGAAATGCCAAAACATTCATGACAAAATTGCAAAGTATAGCTAATAAATTATCAATTTAATTTCCTTGGATGACCAACTGTTTTCTGTTGTTGAGGATGTTGGCTTTCACGGCACATACTTTAATAATTTTAGTGTGTTTATTTTATGTAAACTTTTTGTATTTATTGTCAGTTTTTTCAGTTTTCATCACAATATGTCCAGAATTTCAGTTTTGGTGAGGGATAAACTGGGTATATGTCTAGCGCTGTAGATGTTATTCTGAGTGTGTTTGCTGTTTCAAGTTGTTTAGATCTGGTGTAAACTTTAAAACTGCAATCACTGGTTCAGCCCCCTGCATGGTGCTGGGCTCTAATCCGACTTTATTGCCAGCTTCTCTAATTACCCACCACTGCTTATCCCCACGACTGAGAAATCTAAGAAACCTCACCAACACCAGAGTCAGGTTGCTCTGTGACATGCTTTACAAAGTGCAGGTGGGGCCCTCTTTCTAACAATTAGAACTTCTACTACTACACACAAACACATGCGCAGGCTGCACATGCTGCATGGGGTCAAAGGTGATGTTATTTCAGTCAAAGGGCAGCTGATGGGCTGAAGTGTTGAGCCAGAGTGGCCCCAACTCTGTTCACGGCTGTAGCAGACTGTACCTTACTGTACCTCAGCCTGAGGGGGAGCAGTGAGCGTGTGGAGGAGACATTTTGGCCTGCTGATCTCCTTACACTCAGATTAGGCACACTGAGGTAACGCCAAAGGCCATAAAGCTGTAAAACACCAAAGGTTGGTCTCAGTAACCCTATCACCCTACCATTGTGCTGGACACAATACAAGCTGCTTTAAATGCTGAACCAGAGCCACATTTGTGCTACTCCTGCCTTCACCACAGCTTTTGCTTTTCATCACTGTAAGAACACTTTGCTGGAGGACACAATTTTTGGATTTGAAAGACAGAAATAATCACCTGTGAAGTCATGGTAAGGCAAAGAAAAGCACCATAGTAGAAATGATGGTGGAGGAAAGAGAGAAAGGGAGTACAAGATGAGGCCACCAGTAAATCACACATAACCTCATAACCTGGAGAAACCCCTTAGTGCTTTCACAACATTAGGCCCCCCTGGGACAGACCCTGACTCTAGGCCAGTGGAAAAGGGCTCATGGTAATAGCTGCTGAAGCCTGTCAAAACACTGTTCAGGTTTTTAATTTTCTACTATTGATCCTTAGCATGTCTTCACAGAAACAGAAGAGTACATGTCTTTTTCTCTTTCCGGTAATTGAATTCCTTCAGATTTTTCTATCCACATCTACCAACCACAAAACTAATGTTTATAGGCTATGAAAATATTTTTCACAACCTTCTTTGTGCTTTAAGACATGCATGAAATCTCCTCATTTTAGTGTTATTTATCATACCAAGATTTTGGGCCATTTCTATTGGCCCACTGGACAATTTGACACAGTGTAAAAAAGCAAAGGGCATTTTCAATATGTGTCCAGGTCAAAGCAGCAGTCATGTTGTTATATGACGGATCACTGGCTGGATTGTGTGCACAATAAAAAAGCAAACCTTATGAGGCTGAAGATACATCAAAGCAGCCTATCCACAGTGTCTGACTGTGCTGCACCTCCTCTCACTCATGTCTCTCTCCACCTCATATCATAACAGAGCTGCTTCTCTCCCCTGTGCACATTCCTGTATCTCTTTCACCATGCTGTTCCTCCACCATGGCTGCACATTATGGACAAAATACCACATTGCACTTACACTGCAAGATATTATGAGCTTTTCAGTATTTTAATATTCTCATCTTGAATATCTGTGTGTGGTAAGAATGCACATGGCACATTTATAATGCACATGAGAATTGCAGAAGCTCATTTCGTTTTACTACAAACTTGCATTGTAAATGTGGCCTCTGCATCTTTTTTATGCAACTGTGATGTTGCATATTGCACATATTGAACATACTGTACACTTGTGCACTATATTTGGTATAACAACAAAAAACTAAATTCAGTTGAGTTGAATTTCTAGATGTGTTTAAAATACTCTGAGGTTGGGCTGATGCTGATTTTACAATATCAGTATTGTAAAGGCTGATATCACGATGCCGCCAGTGCACTAAGGGATGGGCAAAGAGCCACCCCGATCTCACCTATAGTAAGTGTCTCCCTGGCTGGCTCTGGCTTAGTGAGAGTGAGCCCACTCGAACTTGTAATGGGAGCAGGGCCCAGTGGTCCTCTGGCCTGATTTATCACCCGGCTGTATTGTTCTCTACAGCTTCAAAGCTTCCCTTTGAGACATGCCCTCAAATAAAACTGGGTTTCACTCCGAGTGCAGTCATGGCTGTGACTCATATGTCTTACTCACCGTGGAAAAGGGAGAGAGAGAGAGAGAGAGAGAGAGAATTATGGGATTGGTGTTCTAAGTACTGTTGCCTGTATCGAAGCTTTCCCTCCTTTGTTTCACACCCTCTGGCTGGCATGGGGGGGTAAACTGACTTTCTTCTGCCTATTTAAACTCATGTGTGTGTTTCATTGTAATTGTGCTATCACTGCCATTATACAGTGTAACAATACACCAGCTATGCAGAGTTGCTGTGATCCCCCTTTTAATCATTAACCGCCTGCTCCCTGCATTTGGTTGGGCCCTTTAGTCATGCCCTGCAGTGCCAGGCTCCAGTTTCATTAATTATTGATGACTCCTTGGCCTTCATGCTAGGGTCTGTGACCCTGAGGCTTGATCACAGAGTAGGCCTCAAATCTCCTCTTTCTCCACCTTTAATAATTGCTGATCCAGTCTTACAAAGTAAACATGAACATTTAGTTCTAGCTTTCCACAAGTTTGGTAAAAGCTGCTCAGTGAACAGCGAACTGGTTCAGTTTTCTCCCTCAAACTATGTAGGAAACACTAGATGAGCCACCAAGCTCCACAGGTTGTGGCAATCACAGCCAAAGAAAGCTGGACTGAGTGAAAGCTCTAGAGGAGCAGCAGGAGAGTTCCACATTCCACCGAGTTTCTCATGAATTTCTGCCATCTGTGAGCGCAGCCGTCCGAATGCGGCAAGGATGATCTGAGCTCCGTTGGGAGAAGACACACAGCTTAGCTCCTTTTGACATTAGGCTATATGAAACAGTAGATGCCAAGTTTCCATAAAGATCTTCTCTGTTTCGAGACTGCCTCCCTCATTCCTCAAGCAGTCTTAACAATTAAATGCATTTGCCATGGTGGACTTGAAGACCATGAAGGCCTCTGCCAGTTTCACTCTTGTGCTGCTGAATATGTCATACGCACAGCTCTGTTAGATCATACTTGCTATGAAGCCACCAGCATTTGGAATTCTTGGTATTCAGAACTGTCACTGCTTGAAATGTCTTTCAACTTAACATGAATGCATGGTTCAAAATATTAGATTTGCATTTAATAACAACTGTTGTTTTCTTTCCCTAGAGCTCTTTAGGTGATTCATTTGGCTGTGGAAAACATGAGAAAGGCTACAGGCTGGAAGTCACCAGGACGCACCCACGTAAAGACTGGTTCAACGGTCGATTTCGGAACGTTCTCCTCACCTCCATTGCTGTGGTGCCCATGCAGAACCACACCGTGGCTACGCTGGGGACTGCAGAAGGGAGGGTCATCCAGGTGAGAAATACACAACAACAAAAGCCAAAACTAATAAATACCGTATTCCACACACTCCATAAGTAATCAACCACAGCATGTTTGGTGTCTAAAGTTTGCTTCTTTAGTTTTGCATCGGATGAAACCACATAAGCAACTTTGAGGCAAATTGAGGCAAGTATGTGTTGATTTAGTCATACATTAGTATTATGCTATGCTAGTGACTATAAGTTACCTGTTAACTACAATTGCCTTGTAGCTCCAGTGCAAAACCAAAGAAGCAAACATGTCTGGCTGATTGGCTACATTTGTGTACGTTTTATAACGCATAGTTCCGCCTCACGTCCTCAAGCCACTTTCAGCCACTGCATTGCAGGATATTTTTTTATAGCTTCTTTAACTCACTAAATGGACCCAAATGTTTATTATGCACTAATATAACGTAAGAATAGCTACACCAATTTGCATTGTAGTCTGCAATTACTGAATAACAGCCTTAAGATGTGATAAGCCTGGGATGTTCATGGTTAAATTAATGTTTTCATTCCCAATTCTTCTGTTGAGAGAAGCAATAACAAATTCTGATGTATGAATCAGGATGTAAGAGGAGGAAGTAAGCACTTTTCATTTGGATTGGGATCAAATCCATTCATTTTTTTAGTTTTTTTTATTTTAAATATCCCCTGAGAAACCATTTCCTTAGAATGTTCATATATATATATATATATATATATATAGTACTGGACACACAGAAAATAGTCATTTACATTAGGCAAAACCAAAAGGTACATTACATATTTCTTCCAGAAACATGAAGTGGCCAGCAGCATTTCCCTGTGTTGTGTGCACTAAATGGGCAGGATGCTGGTACGTGACCAGTGAAAATGGTCTGAAGAATGAATGTGCAGGTGCCAGGACCATTTTTGAGAACACAGCATTTTCCTGTTTGCACCACAGTCACCTCTGACCTGCTCAAGCACTTTACCAGAAACTCCAGCTCATCACACATCTGTTGAAACATACCTGTTTGCTTATCAGTGTTAACTGTGAGAGTGCAGTTCACATACATGTATTTTAATTCACCAGCCTAATCTCTGCTGTATCCATACTCACTCAACACAGCACTGAAATATAAAAAACAAAACAAAAACAGTTGCTGCTTCTGGTTGATTCTAAGAGAGAATATTTTTCCAGAAGCTGCCATTCATATTTTGTAAATAGGGTAAGAGAGTGCTTGAGAAATGACTAGCGCAGAGAGAAGGTGACAGCTGCACGGAAATGGAGTGGAGAAGTTGAACGGAGCGTTAATAGTAAGCACTGGGCTTCGATGACATGTCCTCACACGGCATTTTCTTGGAACAGTTGCAGCTGTCGTTCGTTCTCTTTTTTTCTGCATTTTTCCCCCTCGACTGTTTCTCGCCCCTTTTGTCTCGACATTGAGGCCTGGGAATGGGCGAGCGGTAGCCCAGCTGTCCCACTCAAGGACCATAAGAGATAGAGAAAAGGAAGGAGACAAACAGATCTTGGTCAAGAGAATGAAGCCAAAATGAGGGCAGAAGGGCAAAATATCATTGATTGTTGTGTGAATGTTAAATCTTCAAGCTCCCATACATGTTCTGTGTGGAAAATCTTCCTCCGAGAGTGTTTCTGATAGAGAGAGCCCCAGAGACCCTTATTCTGAGAGGAAGTGTTTCTTTCTCTCCCTGTCAGTGAGAAAGACTCAACACCTAGCCTTGTGCTTCTGAGCAGGACATCCCTTACATTCACAATAAGCTGTAATTCACACGGTTATTAGTGCTCTGCTTCATATATTTCTCCCTTGAGTACACAGCATTCTTCCCACAATAACTACTCATTTATATCCATTTTCTGGATTGTCTCGGCTTAATTTGGCAGGGCTTAGCTGGATTGCTGCTGGGGCTCAATTGCCTCTGATGGTTTATTGCTGCTGGAAACTTCATTTCAAAGTCCACATGGTCCATACGTTCTTCGTGGTGAATGTAGCACATCATGTTTGTCCAGTGAGGCTTCAGTCCATTGTCCAGAGCTGCTTTGTTGATTTTCCAAGGATTTAATCTGACCATAAGCATT
This sequence comes from Pygocentrus nattereri, assembly GCF_015220715.1. NCBI lineage: Eukaryota > Metazoa > Chordata > Actinopteri > Characiformes > Serrasalmidae > Pygocentrus > Pygocentrus nattereri. The sequence continues at coordinate 9,498,533 of NC_051218.1, forward strand.
ACTGTAAAACTTGAGATGATAAACTAGTCTCCACTCCTACTGTGTCTGATGTCAGTAGGCATACTCTGGATAAGTGAATTTGTCAAAGTTTTGTCTAATTAGGGGACAAAATCTTTACAGAAAAGTCTGCACAAGCTGTTTGTCATTAGTGATCCAAATGATATAAACATTTGTAGCCCTTATATTTTCACAAACAAGAACATTTTTGTATGTCAATGAATGCAGCGAGAACCTAAAGTAAAAGGGTGCAGTACCATTCCTCCAGTCACAAAATCTGATCACAACCAACCACACTGGAGGGGTAAACAGCTGTACCTCTTACTGATCAGATCACTCAAGACCTATGACAATACCAGTTGTGAACATGGCCTATGCTCAACACGAAAGAGACAAACTAACCCAGCCAGACAGCAGGGCCAGTTTCTTGGACTTCTGGCCAGTCATGGGCATGGCATCGTCAGGATTCAAACTTTCCACAACAAATTTCAACATTCATTTGTTGGTGGTTGCCAACTGGCTTCAGCTCACAGCACACCGTCCCAGTATTCTCCAACAAACACCAACACAGCCAAGCATTGATTTTGTATACAGTTGCTGTGTAGGACTGTGAGGAGTCACTTGAATGCCTCCATCATTGTTCCAGAATGATCTACCACATTTACATTGATCTAGAATGTTCTCCCCCATTCACACAGTTCTAGGATGTTCTCTTCCATTCACAGCGTTCTAGGATATTCTCCCCATGCACACTGATCTAGAGTGTTCTTTCAAATTTATAAAATTTATAATGTTTCAGAATGTTATCCCCATGCACATTGATTTAGCCTGTTCTGTCCTTAACACAAAGACCACAGTTTCCCAACTCCACTGCTGCAGACATACCCATGCTTCAGAGTTTCATGTATTTCCTACTCTAACTTACCCAAGTCAGCTCAAGAAGGGCTGATAATTAGCTAATGAGTTCAGGTGTGTTAAAGCAGGAAAAACATGAAACCACACACTGCAGCTGCACCTCTAGATTTTCTAGTCTTACACAAACTCAGAGTACTTCACATGCACTCTTTCTCTACCACTGTGCACTTTCTACCCACTAAATGTGCTACCAACACCACACTAGGCTTACCACGCACTTAGACCAGGTGTGTTGAAGCACGGATCTTGTTATCATTAATGGAGCACACTCTCTAATACACTATTCAGACTCGGTCTAGCTTAGAGGCCTGTAATTGCAGATGATAAATGTTAGTCCAGGTGTGTGGAGACAGAGCCAGTGTTCCAACACCTCTCAACATGCCACATCAGCAGCAGTCTTTTGCGTCTTCTCTTGCCTGAAGCTATGACTTTTGTCTGCTCCCACTCCCTGCCATCAGCCGCAGTCATCATGCTTCAATTTGTCATCTTCTACTGAAAGAAGCAAAACAGCAGTTATTACAGGATCCATGGCAAACAGAGCCTGTCCCTTTACAGCGACTGCCTCTGGATTCCTCTGCCCTTTGATTCGGATTCTCTCCTGAGGAAAGTTCCAGGGCATGATCTGTAATTTAACGTTTTATGGCCTACTTTAAAAAAACACATGGATTTCTGAAACAGCCTGGACCTCATTGAATATTTATTTTAGGCCTAAATTACAAACTTAGCCTTTGATTTTGGCAGTGTTAAAGGCAATAGCTGAAATTTAGTTGGTAATTCTCTGCCAGCCTCTCCAGAAGAAGATAGTCCATACAAAGCATTTTATTAAGTACAGTCACTTACATCACTGTTCCTTGTAAGTATAACCAGCAAGGAAATTTTTACCAGTCTCCTTACCATAGCACTGATATAGAATGAAGCCTTTTACAGTAAAGAGTGGATGTGCTTTAAAAAGAGGTCACCCCTGTTATTTTTTTGGCATCCTCTGCAGGTGGTGGTTTCCCGTTTTGGCAACACAGAGCCTCATGTGGACTTCCTCTTGGACGCTCTTCCCGTGTCCTCAGAGGTGGCGCTGCTGTCTCCACAGCGACCAGACGCTGCCGTACTGCTGGTCACAGGAAACAAGGTGAAAAAAGCTGTTTTTAGCATTCGTCAGTATATCAGATAGGAGATTTGAACCGGCTATGACTGTGTGTATGAGAGAGAAAGAGAGACCACATTACTTGACCTACTGAGTCAGGCCAGTTCCTTTCAAATGCAGTCTTATTTGCCAGAGTATTGCTGTCACATAGGGCAGCAGTATTTTGTTCAGATGTCTACACAACATAAGTGCTCTATCTTGTAGCAGGACAACATTCATATAGAAATTTACATACAGTTCAGTGTTATTAATTAGCAACGTTAGCCACATAACCTGAACCCCTTTAAGCAGCAGTTCACCACCTAAAGACAAGACCAAATGCAAAAAAAGCCTCAAAACAAGCAGGAACTGAAGGTCTTAGAGAACCTATTACAGAAGATACATTGTGGATCACAGATTCTATGTAGACATAAATTGCAAAGAATTAGAAAATGAATGCTAAAAACATGCAGTTTATTTAGGATCGTAACCTTCTTTGTACACTTAAATGCAATTCTGCTTTTGTGAAAGGGCTATGCATTTCTGCAAGGTTCAGCCAATCTCTATGTAAAAATGCTTGAAATAAAGCTGACATATTCACTGTATTGTTTCACTTTAGGCCCTGTGTGCTGAAGTACTTAGCCAAAACTAGAAAAACAACATAAGTGCAGTGCATCATCACTGTTAGAACAAAACCCTGTATCTTCAAAATAATAACCTTATAGGAGAAGGACAAAACATTCTAAACTTGTTATGGAAGTTAATGCAACAAGATAGATTTTCCAATTATTTTGAATTGGAAATTTCTATTAGTAGTTCATCATGCAATATTAATGCAAGGTAAAATGTGCTTAGACTTTTAAATTATACCATGGTTTCTGCACCATATATGTAACAAGATTTTTTCCATTTTGGAACATTTCTATTCATTTGCTATGGAATTTTGACAGTGTAAACAGTTTCATATACATATATTTGAAATAACACTGTCTAATTCTCTCACTTGCAGGTGTCTAAAGTGCCTTTGATTGGTCCAGGCTGTGAGCAGTTGTGGAGCTGCAGCTCGTGTCTCCTGGCTCCGTCCTTCATGGGCTGCGGATGGTGCAGGAACAGAAACCTCTGCAGTCGGTCAGCTCAGTGTGAGACTTCCCTTTGGAGCCAAGACTCCTGCCCCATTCTCATGACTGAGGTAACCGCCCTGCCCAACCACAAACCTTATTGCCATGGTTACTAAGTAGACAATAGCATCAAGCTAATAGAATAAGTGCTTCAAGGAATGAGACCACAGATGAAACTCTGACCCTCATTGATTTTGAATGCTTTAAACATTCCAGTATTATCTGTAGTGACACAAGATTTTTTAGAGACCTCTGACCTTGTTTTAAGGTTGTAATTCATTCAAAATATTAAAAAATGTTAATTTGTAGAATCCTCCCCAGTAAGTGTGTGTGTGTGTGTGTTTATGAGGATATAGAATAATGTAGGTAATGTACCAGTAATATTTATGTAAATTGGAATATCTTGCAAGTGAGCATGTTTGGCAGTGCTGGATGTTTGCAGAAATATCAGTCATTAAAAAATCTCTGATGCACTTCAGAATAACTGGTAATAAAATTATATGCGGTAGCGGTTTTAAACCATGCCCGTTGTGATGCCATTGCATCCATCCTGGTACACTGTAACAAAAAAAAAACGTCAGTTAGGAAATGACTCACACAAAGTGGTGTTCGCACAAGGAGATCCTTCAGGTCATTGAACCCACAGTTTAAAACACAAAGCAGTGGTTTTTAATCCCTTTTATAGTGGCTAACTTGAAGGCCACTTTTAGCATGAGAACCAAAATAACTGGGGGCCACATGCTGCTGTTTTGTTTGCAGCTTGGCAACGTCTTGTTGGCTTTACTTCATACTAGAAGACTTGTTGCCTTTGTAGCAGTCATGCTGTCAAAATAAATCATTGTCAAAAACCAACATGTTGTAGGGAGACATGTAACGTATTATTTTATACAGGGTTCCTACATTGGATAATTCACAGTATGAGATGAAAATTCTGTCTGCTTTTTGTAGATCTTTCCTGCCACCGCTCCACTGAAAGGCCGCACCAACATCACAATCTGTGGCAAAAACTTTGGCTTCAGCAAAAAAGATCGATTTAACGCCAGTATTATTGACATTGAGGTGGCTGGAGCAAAGTGCAGGTTGACCAAGAAGGACAGTAGCAACCATCGGTAAGTCACTGTTTTAGAATTTGTGATTCCAAATGAGAGAATTAGATGTGTTTAACCCTTTTAAATCCCTTGCATATTACATACTAAGGCTTATTATTCAGCAACTAAAGGGACTTTAATACAAACCGGCTGAGGTATTTTTAGGTTCTGAAAGGGCGTAATAAAATTTTGGGCTTGCTGGCAGGCCCTGGCCATTTAAGGGCTTAAGTTCTTCTTACTACTGCTATGTAAAAGGGTGGTTCACTGAAAGTTCTTGAATTATTTTTATGAGTTAAAGCCAGCAAGATGTGCCTTAACTGTGTTTCCTAGCCAGAGATTTTAACACAGTCCTGTACTCTAAACAGCTGAGCCAACTGGACAATTAAAGTCCTCAATGCAAAAAAATTTAAGATATGTTGAAGTAAAATTTATCAAACTGATATGATAATTTCATATATAACTACCTATGTAAACGCTTTTGAAGTTCTGTTGTTTTATGTGGAAAATCATCTACCCCACAGATACCCTGAAATGCAACTTCAGAGGAGTGCTAAGCCTCGTTCCCAGCATTCTGATCCATGTTAAAGTGGCCCTAAAAGTGCTTCACTGTGCAATTTGTTCTTGCGTACCCAACTAGCTTAACACAAATACACCAAACTCTATTCAAGGACCTTTGTGCCTCCGGACACGACACTCCACAGCCACCCCATTGTTGAGAGACGAGGAGAAATTTCCCTGATAGAATAGCTCTTGTGTTGTTTGTGCATAGTAGTACGCTCGTTATTAGTAAATTAGCTTGCACTAATAGCCTACTTTCTCCACAAGTGCACAAACTACAGCTTGTTTATTGTCTGAGTTGTGGGAGATGTTTTTGTCTTTGTGTTTAGGTTGGTTTGTGGCCTCGATCATGTGAACGTGTCTAGTTCTGACCCGTGGGTTAGAGTACGCAGCGGTAAGGAGCAGGGGCAGATCAAGGGCTTCACGTTTGTGGTAAGAGTCTTCACAAAGCACAACACCAGCAGTCGGACACAAATATCAATCAACAGTACCACATATATTCTGTAGTATTTCAGCAGCACTCCAACAGTTTCCTCAGCATAAACATGACGCAGAGTTGATTTAGTACATGTATATTTAAGTCAGGGTTGGTCCTCATTTTACTCTTCCAGAACCCTGTTATTAAAGGAATCTTCCCTGCGTTTGGACCTAAATCTGGTGGAACCTCACTGACTATTACAGGATTGTACCTGAACAGTGGGAGCTCACGAAAGGTTATAATTGGAAGTGCCACATGTGAAATTCAGAGGTGAGAACCTGTAAACTTTTAAACTCAATATACAATGCTAAGGTAATATCTGCTACTTTGTCACTTGTGTCCTTTTCTTCCATTAGTGAATCAGCTACCGTGCTGACTTGTCAGACTCCATCTCAACACTCGCCATCCCAGCACAAAGTACAGCTGCATATCGATGGAGTGACCCGTGAAGCTCCTGCCAACTATACCTACAATGAAGATCCACTCATCCACAGTGTCCAGCCCACACGCTCCTTCATCAGGTGGGTGCCACACATCATTGCTATAAAAATCATTTTGACAGAGTTCTAAGCTCCTTAAACCCTAAGCATCCCCACATTAGTTGTTCACTGTCATAGTTAATGGATAATAAACATATGGATAATAAATAATTAGCCTAGGGGTTAACAGCTATTACCATTTTAGAACAATAAAGTGGCCTTAATGATACTTTATTTTCTAATAAGCCTAAGTGGGTAATTGTTGGCTTGCTTGGATTAGCAGATTTCTGAAAAAAAGAACCCATAGTCAGTTTTACTAAAATTCCACACTGTGCTTTGAACTTAGGCTTTAGCTAGCTGGTTAATAGTATTCTTACACTCCAATACCCCTGTCTTTCCTATTATAAAGATTCACATAGTGCATTTGTCTGTTATTCATCTGTCTAATATGTGCCAGACCGTATGAAATTGAACTTGAACAGGAGGTGGAATGAAAAGTATGAACAGAGATAGAGCAAAGAAGGAAACTGGGCAAACAGACTGCTGCAGAAGACAGAGTGGGTGTAAAGGAGAGAGATTTTTGGGAAAAAAGTCTGGCAAAGCAATTGGCTGACCATAGATGGGAAGACAACAGGTGGACGAATGGTTGCACCGCTATGATGGAGGCGAGTTTTTGAAGAGGAAGTACTGTGCAGAGAGAGAGCAAGTTTGATTAGTGTAGGATTAAGCGAAAGGAAAGACAAGTGAAAATGAACAGAGTAGGATTTGTTGGAAGGAGGTAAGACAGAGGAAGTAAGCAAGAACTCTGGGGATAAATAAAGAGAGAATGAATAGACAGAATGAGAGGCAGAGTGAATGAGCCATTGAGGTAAAGTGAATGATTTGGGGACTGGGATACATTAAGTGTGTGGAGGGGGGTTTACAGGAAATCCGTATGAGTGTGCATACGACAACGGGTTTGTTAATATTATGTGTTTATATGTATGTACAGCGGAGGCAGCACAGTGATAGCGTCTGGCGTCTACCTCCACTCAGCCATGCAGCCTCAGATGTTCCTCAGCGGCCCTCCCTTCACCAAGGACAAAGAGGTTTATGTAGTAAGTCTCTATTACACTGTACACACAAAAATACAGTGACCATGTCACACAGGTGTTATTGCCATTAACCCCACTGTAAGGGAAAAAGCTTTTAGAATGAAGGAAAAGAAAGTGCTGGAGCGGCAGATGTGAAGAGGAAATGGAAAAGCCACACTTGACGCTCCATATAGTCATCACTTCTGGCTCCAAGCGTGGAAGCCAACCTGTTTATTCACCTGATTTCTCAGCAAAATCTCAAAGAGTCTGCAGCTTCTCTGTGCTCTAAATTGCCCAGTCAGGACCAAATGTTTGTGACCACTACTTGAACTTCAGCTGAAGTCATTATTTTATGGTCATTTAATTATAATGTGTTGCAGCTCATCTTTCTTCATAGTCACCAAAGGGAAAGTCCCGACGTGACATCTCATATGATTTTGGTCTGTTCCAGCTGCAGTTGTGTCTGAGTCATTTGCAGTTGATCTCAGCTCTATCAGGTAATAGAGAAAGTGGCCTTACAGTGATGCCACCTTATATTTCAGTGCAAATGCCATCTATATTTCAGTCAGTTCTCCTTAGGAAAGGAGTACAGACATATGAAACACTCCTGTTGGCAGTTCTGACCGCCACACTATGCAATTTGTAGCTGAAATATTTGATTACCAAGTGCTGTACAAAAGTACATGATGAACAAAGATGTACATTTGCAGTTCACAGAAGAATATTCTTAGAGATTCTGTGCATTACCTACTGCTTATGTTCATAATATACCAGGCAAACAGTACACAGTATGTTGTGATTCCATGTAGTAGAAGCCATGCTATCCTTACTAACGATTTAGGATGACTCCACAGCTGTTCCACTGTAAATTCTTTACCTCAAACAGTGTGGGGTCCAATACTCCCACCATGAACTATAAAGAACAAGTGTTTTATTGTTTTTGTGCTTTTATTGAGAAGCTGTGTGGAAGAAGAAAAGTCTTTCCTGTCTTCAGTCTGCCTCAGTCACGTAACCTGAGTGGACCTGTCATCCGTTGTGTTGAGGTTAGCTCTACAATGGTGGAAACAGAGATGTGGTTTGGGGTTTCAGGTTTCGTTTCTTGTGGGCTAGAGCCTTCGTTCTGGTCAGTGACAGGCCTCTTGTGTATCTGGAGAAGAGGAGTTCTGTGGATCTTTGCTAATCATCAGTGGGTTTTGTATCCATGCACAAGAAGGACTCCAGAGACAGAAAAGAGGGAGAGCAATCAACCAAGTTGAATTTGTGCCCCAGCAAAATCAGCAGGGGGAAAAATCTCAAGAGCTTTCTTCCATATCTGCTACTGCAATCTCTGCTAAATCCAGGGCTCAGCCAATCTCAGCTTTCCCACCAACATAAAAGGCATTTTTTACAGGCTGCAACTTGTTGCTAAAGGCTGGCATCCTTCAGAAAACAGAAAACTTTTAAAAGCAGAAGATTTTACTTCCTTCCGGTTCCTGGCCTCCTGGAGGACATCTTTCTCATTCATGGTTCCTGGAAGATTCTGGATGATGTAAAAAGCATTCAAGTTCGCTTCGTCATCTATGAAGCTATTGTGAAGCGGGTTAATGGTGATTACAGGTTCCTTCTGTGCTTCAAAGACCTCAGTGGGGTGTCTAGATGAAGAGCCACCTGTTTTCAAGATCCATAATGGGTCAAATTGCACACACCAATACAAGCCAGAGCTGGCTTTCTCATCTCAAACCTTCACAAACAGCATGTCGTTGCAGTAGAGGAGGCAGTAATGTGGGTGTCTCTTTTTCCTGCCCAGTCTGGTGGTGCCCAGGAGGTCAGCTAAATGTCTGGAACTCATCTGCTCTAATCCTCTCTGTAGGACATCTTCATGATGGATATCTCTGATGTTAAAGCAATGCATTTTGCTGGTTTTTTGAAAGTGGTTTGAGAATCTGTCTACATGTAGTTCCAGTTCTGGTTGACCTGCCTCCTCTGTTGTTGTTTAGGTGTTTTGTTACACCGATAGTTTGCCCCTTGATGTTATACATGGTTTCTCATGTAGCTCACTTTGATCGATCTATTTGATCGCTTTCAGTGTCTCCTGTTTTGTTTATTTCTTTTCTTCTGCAGTGGTTATCCAACCATAAAAACCTTTGTGAGACGAAAGAGTAAGACAATGTTTTTGTCAGTGAGCCAGCGAAGCCAATCAGCTTCAGGCATGTTTGACTCGCCCCACCAGTATGGCTCCTCTGTCTACATCTAAATCAGCAGTGGGTTATCTCAGTTAATCCAGCCTGTTAAATGCTGTTTGTCAAGCAGCGACACAGAGACAGACTGAAGCCGTTCAGCTTTAGAAATATCTGACTCCCTCCAGAGTGCACCTCCTCTATCTGAATCAGTGAAGGGTTTACTGCTTATTGTTTAAAGATGCATCACCCTTGTTCAGTGGTAGGGACAGTTTCTTAACTGATTCTTTCATTTGAAAAGGCCAAATAAGTGTTACCGAATAAGTGTGTTCTTTCATGGTAATTAACAGGGTCAGCAGTAGGCGTTTGCTTTCCATCTGTGATATTGCTCAATCGAGACCTGGAGAGGAGAGGACGGGGAAACTGTTGACAGGAAGTAGCTACCACAGTTAACAGAACTGTGGCTATGCTGGCTTTAACTGAGATACTTGAGAAAAACATCAAGGCTCACATTGTGTGCAATGTTGGTCTCTTATAGCACTGCAAAAATTAGCAACACCGTTTCATTTATTTAATTTACGATGCAAATTTAAACACATGCACAAGCAATTCATTCTTCAGCATCAGAAAAAAGCAGGAAACATATTTAAGAAAATATTACATACACATCAGCTTTGTATGTACTGTGTGCATCCTTTGCCTTTGTTACACCTTTAGTTCTTTTTAGGTTCTTGCTTTCAGTTTTTTAGAGAAATCTGCAGGGATATTTTTACATGCTTCTTGTAAACATTTACAGTTTTAAAAGTTGGTTACATTTTCTGTTGATCCTAGTAATCACAGTTACAAATTTAGATTGAGTCCTTAAAACCTTAAAAGAGGTACACTTTTGATGTGCTTTTCTTCTTTTTTGTGCATCTCACTTTCTCAATAAGGTTTTCTTGACAGCTGCACATTCTTTCAGACCCATAGCATTCACTCATCTCACAGTGGAAAGATGGACAGGAACACCTGTGGAGCTTGGTTTTCTCTTCTCTCTCAAAGATGAAAACTTGAATACAATAAAAAAAAAAACAACAATAATTTTGTAGTCTACCGGTCTACCAGGTCTTGCATGGTTGTTAGGAGTTCCATTTTTTCAGCATAATTTAATAATTGTAAAACTAACTTTCTCCTTCCTTATGCAAGTATGCAATCTTGTCAGAAATATTAAATGCACACAAGGAAGAAAGTTTGTGTTTGGGTAATGTCTTGTGTGAACCTCAGTGTGTTTTTAGGGGGAATACATTGTCAGGGACACCTTTGGGAACAGCTTTTGTTGGGAGGATACAGCTGTAACTTGGTTTTAAAATGGAAGGATGGAAGAGTTAAATTGGCAAAAACCATTATGGCTGGAAGTTAAATAAACAAATAAAAAACTTTGACTTTGACTCAGTACTTCATATGTTAGTGATCTGGATTATAAGGGGTTTACACTGTTGTTGTTTTTTTTTTTTTTATTTGTTAGACAGACACTTTTTCCAAAATGATTAAATGCTGAGACTCTAAAATGCTCTTGAAACAAGCTTTTCACTTTTTTTCCTGCTGAACTCGTACTTTGTGTCTAATCTTACTCTCCACTCAGGGTCATGTTTGTCTCTTTGGTGCAGTAGATAAATATACTACATCAATGGTTCTGACCACCATGCAAATATTTACCATGGTCTGGCTCTCTATAGCGAGTTCACCCACTCCAGTGAGAGAGTTGTTTTTAGGCAGGCTGAGCAAATCTACCATCCACAGTTGCAAGAGTAGCTCCAGAGAGCTGGACTGAAACTTTGCATTCTGATTGTTTTGGAGCAGAGAGCACTGAGCACTATCAGCGCATATGCTTGAAAATAATCCCATCAAAGGCTTCAGGATGTGTTTGAAGCTTTAGGCCTCAGAAACACAGAGAAAAAGCATAATGTTCACATTAAGCATGAGTGGCAGGAAGGTGACAGGCGTAAAGTGAAACAGCCAGCCACCAACCAGCGCTGTTACGGGTCGAGGAGAACGTAGTGCGGATAGGAGGTGTGATGGGCCGGAGAGAGCTGCCAAAAAATAGTCACTGTTGGCATCTGCTGAGCCTCTAAGTCATAACTCACATATTGTTTGGAGTTGGACCCCAACGCACACAATGAATCCCTGTTCACTTTTCCTGAAGATTATCCTCCGCATACCAGCACTGCTGAAACTCATTGCAAGCAAGAAGCAGCTTCTCATCTGGATCTAGTGCACTGGATATTCCACATTTTATTTGATATAGCATAATTTTCATAACCTGCTAGCACTGAACGACTTCATTGCCTGAGGAATGTATGCTTGCTGTATGCGTAAGTATCCTGAGGCTTATGAAGTCATTATGATAATGTCAAAGCAGTGTGTGCTCTGGCATGGCTTTGTCTTTTTTGAGTTGTAAATGAAGGGCACCATCTGACAGCAATAGGTCTTAAAGCAGGGTTTAATAAATGCCGGCTCTTGTGCTGTCATGAGTGAGTTAAGATATCATCCAGAATGGCTTATATGTTATGAGTTTCAATGCAAATGCAACAGAGATGCTGCATAATTCCTGTTCAGAGAAATAAAAATTCTAGCACTTGGTACATTGGGAAAAAAATGTGCACTTCTTTTATGAGTTGATATACAGAGTGAAAGTGACTAACCTAGACATGGTTTTGAGTGTGGCACTGAGGATGTGACTTAATTCTGTTGTTTGTGTTTAATGTGCCTAGACGTGCACACAGGATGAAGACAAGCTGACTATCGTCTGCATCACTCCATCGCTTAAAGGCCTGAATATTCGCCCTCCGGTCGCCACTAAGATGAAGTTTGTGCTTGATGGCTTTTCAACACGGGAATATGACTTGACCTACGTGGAAGACCCCAAGTTTGAGGAGTTTCAGAAGCCCACTCTGACTCCTAGAGGCAGTAAGAGTGTGCTTGAGATTAAGGTAAGAGAGCCAGACACTTTCTCCCACCTGGCAGCTAGAATCTTGCATGCCACAAGCCTCTATGAAAATTTTAAACATTGTTCTGTGTTGATGTGTTCTAAAACACATGCACACAAACTCAAACATGCAAAAGCAGGGTTGTTACTCATATTCTTAATAAAGGTTACATGCACACAGTTCTTTGCACTCACTGATGTGGAAGGAAACAATACTGAGACCAAACGGGAAATGTAGTTGGTATCCCATTGCGGACCTGCTGACCCTCTACCCTCCATATTCCCTCTATTCTCCTTCATTGTTCTTGAGCTCCTCAAGCTTCCAGCCTTTGACACATTAATGGTGAGAATCTTTTGCATTAGCGAGGGAAACTGGGTGAAAAACCCAACGTTTTTAACAATGAAGCACAAGAAGATTTTTTTCAAGCAGTGCGACTCACTAGTCCAGTGCAGCTGTTGAGTGGGGGGGGGGTTAGATGAGATCCTGTTTTTTCCTTCAGAATCAAATCCTATCCATGTGGCACTGGTCCCTTTAAACATGCATTTGAAGGCCCAATATACTGAATGGTATATTTAACAGTAATGGGAATGAGAGCAGTTATCATTTATTTTGGATCTAATTAAGTTGCACTATCATTGCGATCATGCCACTGCAGTCATTCCCATGTAATTTGTTTGTTTACATTTGCTGCTGGATGCCAGGGCTTTGTTTGTAGAAATGAAAATTGCACTTGGCAGCTTGTCTTATACTCTGTAGGATATCAGAGACTAATAATACACTTAGAAACTTTGTCAGGAGAATGAACAGTAAGACTGTGTTATTACTGCTCATTGATCTGCCTCTGTAGAACTACTAATGCATGAAATATGTCACAGTGCTCTCTGTACTGTAGTTGATTATGGTAAAAAATGTTAAATTGTTGGAGACTCTGCTAGAAATCTGTTGAGTGCCAGCCTGTTCCGATCGGGTCTCTAGCTGGTCTGTACTGTACAGTAACAGGTGTTGAAGTGAACTGTGTGTCCAATCTGCAAAGCCCAGGCTGTCATGCGAGGAATGTGATCAGTTTCTTTATTGCCTTCTCTCTCTCTCTCTCTCTCTCTCTCTCTCTCTCTCTCTCTCTGACTTGGGTTATAGTGGACACAGTCATTTAGTCCTTAAGGAATTGAGCATGAATTCATACTTTACTGGGGGGTATTTTACAAAGGAGAATTTCCCAGAAAACCTAGACAATTCATTAGCTCAATGTTCATTAACGTTCTTGCTATAAGGTTTAAGTTATCTGGCTAACTGAGATATCTTGCTTTGTGAAGTGAGTAGTCCTTCACTGCTGGACTTAAAATGTAATGTTAAAAGTATATCACTTCCAGTTCTTCCTTTATGTGCAGGTTCCTCGTGTAGATGTGGAGGCGGTGAAGGGAGAAGTGTTGCGGGTGTCCAACCGCTCATGTGTGAATGTGGCTCTGGTGGGAAACACACTGGAGTGCACTGTGCCCCCCGAGCTTCAGACTGCCACCAAAGAGCTGGAGGTGGAGGTTAGAGAAACTCCATCACTCTGCAGTATCTTTCTTTACTGTCAGTCTTTTTATTTTTTTGTTTAAGTCCTGTTGGAGCTGGATTAGTTTTACCTGGGGTGGTACAGTCATTTAAATGATTGCTGCCAATATTAATTGAGCATCTACAGTGTGTATAGTTTTATAGTCTGGCAGTAATAATTTTGGAGTGATTTTAATCTGGGATGACTATGAGGTGTGTGTAGTTTTTACAGTAGTCAGTTTGGAGCAATTTCAATCCAGTATGAATCTACAGTGTGCCTGTGTTTGTTTTTTATAGTATGCTAGTAATAACTGTTGAGTGGTCTTCTGTAATTAGCTGGACACAGAGCTGTGCAGTGTGTTGTTATTGTTATTGAGTGAGGTGTATCACAGAACACTGAAGTGAACGACTAAGATATCACCTTTTAATCCAGGCTCTCTGTGGGGATTTGGGAAAATCATGATGATAATTTATCTTGTACCAATCGACCAGTCAATCCGCAAATTACATTACAGAACCTCCTCTGGTAAAACAGTCTAGCTCTAAAAGTGCTGTAGTCCATCTCTGTAAAAGTCCCTCTTCAATCTTCCATTTCACTGTGCACTGAGCCTCCACCCCTTTGATTCTCTCTCTATACAAAACACACAACACACTCCACCTGTACCTGAGCTTCACTGTGAAATGTCTGCCAGATTAAATCAGGGTGTCAGATTAGGTCAGCAGTAATATTTTCTCTTACCTCATAGACCTGACCATGTGGGGTAATATTAGATATTAATCCTCTCTGTGGTGTTTTATTATTGTTTTATGAGTTAGAACCCAGCACAGATAAGATTTTATATTTCCTCTCCATTCACTGTTGGCTCAGTGAGAACATTGATGAAATGTTCCTGGTCTGGAGAAGTGGACATCTGATAGGACAGACCTAACACCGAGCGAGTGTTAGCATAAAGTGTTTATCTCTCTGAGCGAGGCGTACCACGTGTGTGACATTGGGGTTTAATCTGACCATCGCAACATAGAAAACTCATCTCAGCCTAAAATCAATAACCATCTTCCCCACATGAAGGAGACTCTGTCTCTTATCCAATTTACCCTCCTGTTTGTGCTCAATGTCTGGCCTCTCAAGATTATTTCTGAGTGAGTAAATGCTCCCTCGGCATTTGTGAAGTGGTGGGCTGATGGGGTGCTGTAGGGGTGTGCTGTTGGTTCATGAAGACATTTTATTTGTCCTGCCAAAAGTTACCCTAAACTCATCCCCTGCACCTCAGAGAGAACAAGCATATTTATATGCCTTATATGATGTCTTAAATGGTTGTTTTCCTTTTCAATTTATATTGATGTATTTTAGTAACAATGTCTAATGCTCTAAAATACATTATAAAAACTTCATTTTAAGCATACCTTCCTTTTTTAGTATATTGTTTTGTCTTTTTGGCCCTCAGCCACCCAAAAAGATTTTGGACTTTGGTCCTTAAGATAAACACCGAATAATGTAGTTAACCTGCTCTGTTCAAGTCAAGTCTTATTTGTCATTCTTCTATATTCTTGTAAACAGTAGAATAGAATGTCACTCTTCAGGCCCCATGATGCAACACACAACAGCAGCACATTGCACAGGACTTCACAGAGTACAGATACATGACAGTGAGAAACGAATGCAGACAGTGAATGCACTAAGCAATAGAACTATAGACCGATAAATACACAGAACATTGATTACACATGACAGTAGCTAGACAGGACAGGATATAATACCATGTAACCCATTAAATGGAGGCATGGGTAACATTTGACATATTTGACATAAGACACAAGTTATGATGTAAAGTTAACACACAGATAACACACAGAGTTTGTGTGTTATCATGAATTATATCATGACTGTGATGAGCTTTCAACAGGTGCCTGCCACCAAATCATAGCCATCATATTAATCGCAATAACTCACACTCTCTGTTCTTAACAGTTATATGCTATTTAGAGATGCATGATGATGTTGGAATCTTGTTGCTGGCAGATAATTGCTTAAAAGGCATTTGCTTTATCAGGCAGACGTTTAGATTTAACTGATATTTCAAACCGATATTAGTAGTTATATCATTGTGGGAGATGTACAGTGTTTAGGTGATGCTAAGCTACTGTGCTAAAATGTAAGCATTTCACTGCCTTTGTAACATTGCGGAAAACAATTTAATCACAAGTTTTACATTTTATATCATTTTTAAATGTTTATTCATACCTAGTACTATTGTACGCTGTCATTCAGATTGTGGAAAATATCAAGATACACATTTTGTAGAGATAGAGTTTATATTGCCTGTGAATGTGTAAATATTCTTTGTATGTGTGTGTTGTAGTGGATGCAGGCTTCCTCCTCAGTGATTCTGGGTCGTGTAATTCTGGCGCAGGAGCAGGACTACAAGCCGCTGATCGTTGGTGTGGTGTGTGTGTCCATCCTGCTGGTCATGCTGCTTGCGGTTTTTGCCTGGATCAGGAGGAAGAAGCACATCGATGGTACGTCACAGTTTGTGTGTGTGTGTGTGTGTGGTTGTCTATTTGAAATAACTTGGATGTTGCACAATTGCCATTGTCATTTTTAGTGCTGACTTCCATTGTAGTCACCAAGCTGAGATAGAAATTATAATCTGTTTTTGATTATGGTTTTATCTTTGCCAGGAATGTTCTTGCTTATTATGCAGAGAACTGTTTGTTGTTTAAAATCCGCTTTGTACATCATTGTGACTCACTGTGGATGAGAACTCACGGCTGGTGTAAAAAGGCCTTGTTTACTGAGGAGATGTTTTGATAATAGTGTGTCTTATCCTGAGGGAGTAAGAGAAAGGAGTGGTTTCTGGGTTGCGCTAGACTGACACTGCAGGAGCACATGGGGAAGCGGCCTGTCCTTGTTTTCTTTTTGTAAAGACTCTCTCTCTCTCTCTCTCTCTTTCTCATTTTCCTCTCTTTATCTCTCTCCCCATCTTTCTTTTCTTATCTCTTTCTTTTTCTCTCTCTCTCTTTCATCCTCTCTCACTCTTCTGCTGTCTCCATCTCACTTTCTCTAATTCTCTACATCTTTCTCTTATCTATATCCTTTTCCTCTGTCTTTCTTTATATTACTTTCTCTCTCTCTCTTTCTCTCTCTCTCTCTCTCTCTCTCTCTCCTCTCTTTTTCTCTCTCTCTCTGCGTGTAGATTTAGCTGAGGGGATGGTTTGGTATGACGGCCGTGCTCACATTCCGCACTTGGACATGCTGGCAAACGCGAGGAGTGTGAGTCCCACTAATGAAATGGTGTCTCACGAGTCTCTGGATTATAGAACCACTTTGCTTGAGGGTACGTTTTGCTTCCTTGCAGTTTCTCTGCTCAAAATAAAGTTTCCCTTTCATGCAGATCTGAGAGCTGAGAGTTGTTTCTGTCAAATCGTCTCTGGAGTGGATCTTTCTAGAGCTCAGCCTGCACACTTTATCCTCCTTTTCACCCTAAGATCTCCCTCCCCCTCCTCTCGGCGCTCCTCTCCACACTCCTCTCAGCTCCTCTGCATGCTCCCTCGCTCTCTGCCAAACAAGTAAACGACTCTCTTTCAGCTTCTCGCCTGTAAAGCCAGGCTTCGAGTTTCTTCCTTCTCTTTGTAGTTGTTGTAATTATCTGACCTCCCAGACGAGCGTATTCATTTGTGTGACCTTTGTAGTCTCCAGCTTCAGTGAGCCTGTGATTGACCTTTGACCATTTGACCCCATTCCATTCTTTCACAGACCAGAGCTTGCCGATGTCTCCCAGCGAGTCGTGTCGGCCTCCTCCTTATGCTCATGCACATGTAGACCTGTCGCCCATGGGGGCTGAGGGAGACCTGGCCTCCCCATTGCTGCCTGTTTCTGCTCCTGTAGATCTGAGCAGCCTGCACCCCGAGCTGCTAAAGGAGGTGCAGCATGTGGTCATCGCCAGAGAGGACCTGCTTCTACACATCAATGAGATTATTGGAAGAGGTGAGATGATCATTTTATAGAAAAATGCCCTTGGTCAAGCAATGGAAACATTCGAAGTTTAATCTCTTAATTTTCTTTATTTTGCATAAAATTCACAAGCCAGGCTCTCTCACACAAAACACTGCCAGGCTGTACACTGTTAGGACCCCAGCCCTTAAAAAGAACCCCTCTTCTTCTTCTTCTTCTTTCGGCTGCTCCCTTTAGGGGTCACCACAGCGGATCATCTGCCCCCATCTTGCCCTATCCATTGCCTCCTCTACTTTCACACCAAATTAAAAAGAACCCCTATTTACTCTAACTATCATGAACTACTAGGCCTATCACAATGATAAAATAGTCATCTGATCGCAAGTATTTGAGCTAATCACATTTATTTAAGCTGACTCCAACTATACTTTTGTTTGGGTTCACAATCATGTGTTTTACATTTCAACAAACAACTGGAACTGGTTGCTTTTTCTTTCATTAAGTTGAGGCAAATGTAAAAAAAGAAAAGTGTTTATTGAGACAAATCACAGGTTTTTTTATTATTATTATAATAGCTAGGAAGCCAGCTGGCTAACCAGCCATTCTGGACACTTTGAGCTTGTATTTTCTTAATTACATCTAATGAACAAAAAAGACAATTAAATTGTTAATCACAGTTATTAATGACTGAATATTAATGATTCGTGAGATATGAGCCTCACTACTCATATCTAGACACACAGCCATGACAAGTGACTGGAAAACATCTTAATAGTTAAAGTTGGACCTCCACTACTGATTTATTACTTACTTATCACTTACTGTTTATTTCTTGAATAATAGCTATAAATGCTGTTAAGCAAAACAAAGCAATACAATCTGAATGCATACACCTGTGCATTCGGAAGTACCCTTAATATTACACAATTGCAGTTAAAAGAAATACTTTATCACCTAAATATCACTGCTGTCAGAAGAAAATCTCATATCTTCATTTTTGTTGTTTTGCAGTTTTTGAGATAATTAGAAAATGCCTGTTTTCCTTTACAGTGTGTGTTTAATTTTTGAGGAGATTGTATTAAAAGAAATGGCCCAATATGGCTTGGAAAAAAAGTCCTGTAAAGTTAGCATTTTGGAGATACAAGGTTTTGTTCCGACAACAGCAATATATTAATATATATTACATTACATTATATCATTATATGTTTGTATATATTCAGACTTAAACAATGCAATAACTGACTGCTTGATTTCTATGGCTGTTTGATTTGACAACTATAGTATAGAGTGTGCACTTGCCATCATTTTCAAAAGAGCTTTTAAGGAATCTGAAGCCATTTAAAATAGTCTCTGATCAGTGCGACACTGTCTAGTGTCTGCCCGGTAAATTGTCCGTCTACCCATTGTGCTGCAGAAGTGGGGGTGTGAACTCAGCTAGATCAGATTTACTGTGGAGCTCTGCAGAAAAGACCTTTCCCATCATGCTCGCTCTTTACTCCTGCACAGAACGCCCTAAAACCCCTCTAACCCCACCACAGACCCCCTGGGAAAGCCAAGCTGCATGTGTGTGGATGTGTGCGTGTAAGTAAGCATCAGTGTCTGTGCGCGTTGGGTTGCTTGGTGGGACGTGTGGGGTGTGTGTGGTGATTTGTTCCCGTGTTAAATTCCCGGCTCATTGTTGGACTGTCTCAAGGCTCCTTGTGGTAATCTGACTCGGCTGCCATCTGGGAGGACGTGATAGCAGCTCAGAGAGGAGATTACTCTCCTCTCCACACCATTATTTTAACACACATACATACATGTCACCCCCCCAAAAACGTTGCTGCCCCACCTTCAGTTATAGCACGGTGTGCCACAGGAGGCTTTTAGAGAGAATTCACACTCGTGCTTTTGTTCTAATTATTTAATCTCTTTTCAGGAAAGTAGTGACTGGGAGATTCCTAGTTGTTCCAAGTCAGTCAGCTCCATTTCACCTGAGGTGTAGACAGTGGAAAAAAAGATGGAAATGATATTGTGCATGTGGAAGTGAAAGGATAAAGGACAGATCACTATATTAATAAAAGAGAATGATTAACATTAACATGCTAACATTAACATTAGCAGCTGTTTGCAGTAGCAAATCATGAAACTCATCTTTAAACATCAGAACAGGCTACATCACTGCGCCATTTAATGCACATGTGTCAGCTTCCAGTCCTAGCAGGCCAGAACACTGCAGATTTCAGCACAATGCCTTGTTAACCCAACACAACCCCCACCTCTGACTTACCTCATCTGCTAATAAGCAAGGCCTTCATGAGCTGAATTTAGAACGTCAGATGACGCTAATCTCCGCAGCACTTCGTCCCAGAAGGTCCACAGTATTATGTGCCTGGTTTAAAGCAATGGTTCAGCCAAATGTCAAATGTACTTCCTCTTCATAAATGTAAATGTAGGAAATCAGCCAAGACAGGTTTGGTGTTCGATACATCTAGTTTTGCACTGGAGCTTATGTGGCTACCTAGTAATGAAAGCTGTAAGGAGTGGGTAAACTGCATCAATAAAAATGAGCAAAAGGCTGTTGAACTGTTTTTGCATACTTGTAGTTTTTTTACTTATAACATTATATATATAGAGAGAGAGAGTCTGAAAATCTCTTCATAAGCAAGTCTATTTGAGATTACCTACCACCTCCATGTGGTTTGAGGTAAGTTAAGTGTTGGTACACAGTTTGCTGTGCTTAGCTACCTTAACTTCATAGTTCCAGAACAAAACTAAAGACATGAAGCCTGGACATAAAACATGTTTTGGCTTACCTTTGAGGTAAAGGAAAATCTGTATAAATTTAAAATACACTCTACTTTGTACTGCATGTATATTGGAGCACAGCGTCACTAATAACTTCAGGTACATCTGTGATTAACATACAAAATAAAGTCCCTCTTACGTCTGAACTCACTCAGCCTTGCACTATGACACGGCATCATCATCGTCATAATCACAGAACTTGTATGGTGAAAGTCTAGTATGGGAAAATTTCCTCTCTGTTGGTGAGAGAACCCCAGAGAAACGGAAAGAGATTCAGGGGAGACAGGGGGTGGAGGAAACACTAACACTCATACTTCATTGTTGTGCTATCTACACTGCAGTCGTTAGCACTAGTGCAGCCATGGGGATTCTTTATTGTTAGAGTTGTGAAAAGCTCAATGAAATAAAATCCCCATGTCCATGCAGCAGGAGTAATGAGGAGTTTTGATAGATTGATGTACTGATGCTGTACTAATGGTCTTTTTCTCCCCCTCTGTACCAACACAGGACACTTTGGTTGTGTATTTCATGGGACTCTGTTAGAACCAGACGGCCAGAAGCAGCACTGTGCGGTCAAGTCATTAAACCGTAAGTATATGTATGTGTGTCCATTGGGGTTATAGTTCATAGTACACCGGCCAGGGCCCAGTTTTCCCAAAAGCAACTTAGTGTTTAGATTGTCTCAAGTCGTAGAGAGTGTTCAGTGTGCTACTCACTCTGCCATTTAAAAATCCCAACATAGAAGAGTAACTAAGCAGTTATTGGGACTTTTGGTCCCAATGCAAATACAGAGCTTTCTGTCCAAGACTGACCCGACCCAGAGCACCAGGTCTTGAGCCTGGTGCTGGCCTTGAGCCTGACAAAATGCTGAGCTCAACTCAAGACCACATCAAGTGTCAAGGCTGAAACTGGCCTGAGATCAAAAGCATTCTGCCCAAAAAGACCTGAACCCGGCTATCATTGCACAAAGTACTGAATAAAACGTGCTATTTAAAATTATGATGCTAGTTCAATTAATCCGTGGCTACAACACTAGCCATCACTGGATCATAGAGAAATGAAATAAGCCTATATATAATAACACAATATACTAAAGTACTCAACTGTCCAAAACTAAGTGTAAGTCCTGCTTTAACAAACTTATTCATCAAGCAGTGCTTACAAACCACATTCCAAAGTATTTTAGTCTGGATATATTTTATATAATGAGCAGTTCTTAAGCTGGGCAGTGCTGTTATGTATGATGTTAGCTACAAGTTGTTAACTTGTTTAATCCTAAATGTCTATTTATGTATTTGAAGTAAAGAGGAAACTGAAGCAGGAGGAAATGCAGGTTAAAATCTGTTAAAAATAGGAGGCACGCTGTGAGAACCGAACATGAAATTTGAGCCTGACCCTAAAAACTGTTCAGCAAATGACACCCAGACCTGATCAAGCCTGATGCAAGCCCATTGGATTTGGAAAAAATATTTCAAGTTCTACTTGAAATACCAATGTATTGCTTTTATTCAGCTGTTTTACGAAGTGAAAAAGGATGCTTTTTTGTCCAGGCTAATATGGGCTCATGTTTAAACCTGCATATGAGAAATAAGCAGGCTTAAACCATCTGTACTCTTTCTGTCTGTTGTTTTATCTTAAAACCATAGAGCACTTGAAAGGAGAGTGTTGGCTCTTTCAGATATGGCTCGGTTGTTATCTCCTACACTGAAAGATCCATTACATTTCCATGCGGTATGGAGTGTTGATTATGAAAGGCAGGTTTGGACAGCGCTGGATAAGAAAGTATTAAAATAGTAATTGTGTCGCTGCTTAAATTATTGTTTGTTTTACATGTTTTTTTAAATCCTCTGCTTGATACTGTTGTTACTGTCCTCTTTCATTGAACTTTGGCATGAGAGGCTAATAGATTACAGTACTGTTTTAATATAACTATCTAAGCATGGAGATGATAATAATGATGATAAATGAGCTGTCTTAGTAGCCATATCACATTAGAGTAGACTCTAATCCGGTAACATGTCATTCTGAGACTTTAGATTTATGACTTGATCTGTATGTTTTTCTTCACTCATGTTACTACCATTTGTTTTCACTGTTGGGTTCCTTTCAACAGTACAGAGCCTTAGACCATTTCTCTTGAATAATATAGCACCTATTTAGTCTGTATATAGGGTCTACTACAGTGCAAGACTTTATCCTGGGAGCTTTGATTTTATATTTTGCCTCTTTGCATTTGTACTTACTAAGTTTCTAAATGATTCTTTTAAAAACCCATTTATGTGGTTCTCACAAAGATTCTGACTTTCACCAATGTTTTCATATTTGGTATTATTCTTAGGTAAGAACAGAATCCACACACTCCAACATAAAGTTGTGAACCATTTTGTGGTTTAAAAACATGTCATAATTGCAACGTAGATTTTTTCTTAGGACCTTTCTGAAGAACATTTTTAAGAAAAAAAAGGAAGATATTAAAGAATAAGCCCCATTTGTTTTTTTAGATGTTTTTATTTATACTATACTTCATCTTATTGTGTTCAGACATTATCGTAGCATAGGAATTATAATCACAAAAACTGATCCCAGAGCAGTCCTGCACCTATTGAGGTGGTGAGTGGATGCTGACCCTGGTCTTTGTGTCTCTGTTCATTTTACTCTCTGCTCTCTGGTGTTTTCTGCTCCAACTGAAAGACTAAACAGCTGTTTAATCCTCCCTAAATGTGAAAGCTCTACAAAATAGATTAAAGAGGAGACGGGGAGAGGGGCAGGACCAGAGAGACCAGAGTGTGTCCAGTAATGGCTCGCTCATGTCACACTAGATTAAGTCTCATGTCTGAAACAGCTACTCTCAGGGGTGACATATTGAGCTGAGCATGTGTGTGAGAGGCCTGATGGTATTTTAAGTGAATTTTCTGATATTTGTCATCAAGGTGCGAGTGTGCAGCCTAGCTTAGATGTGTGTCATTGTAAATTTCACAGGATTTAACATGAGACTGTAACAATGAAAATAATTCCAATTTCAAGAGGTAGTTCAACATGTGTGACTTAAATGCACGTGTCAAAATCACCAGATTATTGGGCCATTATCATTTTTGATTTAGTTTATTAAAAATATACATAATATTGTGTTGTCCTGGTGCTATACAACAGTAATGCTTCTCTGTGTCCTAGGGAGTAATATGCTCTGTTTCTTGACTGCAGGAATCACAGATATAGAGGAAGTCTCTCAGTTCCTGAAGGAGGGGATTATCATGAAGGACTTCAGCCACCCCAATGTTCTTTCCTTGCTAGGCATCTGCCTGCCAAGTGAAGGTTCTCCTCTGGTGGTGCTGCCTTACATGAAGCACGGAGACCTGCGAAACTTCATCAGGGACGAGACTCACGTACGTTCAGCCAACCGTCGTGAAGCATTCATAAAGCATTTACGCAGCCTTCACACAGAATTCACATAGCCATAACAGAGCATTGTTACAGCCTAACCCTTACAGTCTTGTCAAATCCAGTTCAACACATTTTCTAATTCTCACTGACCTCAGATGACGAATAATGCTAACAGTTATTGTTTTTGAGCTGAAGTGTTTTCTATCATTGTTTCTGTTTTTCCCCATCAGAACCCCACAGTGAAGGACCTCATGGGTTTTGGCCTACAGGTAGCTAAAGGCATGGAGTATCTTGCCAGCAAGAAGTTTGTACACCGAGACCTCGCAGCTAGGAACTGCATGTAAGACTTTCAGCTACACTGTGGAAAACCTAAACACTCACTCACATATGCTTCTACTTTGTGTATGTATGAAGTGTGTGTATGAAGACTTGCGTGTATATTTAAAAGATGGCATCAATAAACGTATGTTTTATATTTGTGTTGAAATAATATACCACAGCTGCTGTGTGTATGTGATTTGTTTTTCTAACACTGTGTGCTTTGTGTGTTCTCCTCCTGAAGGCTGGATGAGAGCTATACAGTGAAGGTGGCTGATTTTGGCCTGGCCAGAGACGTGTATGATAAAGAATACTACAGCGTGCACAACAAGAGCGGAGTTAAGCTGCCTGTTAAGTGGATGGCCTTAGAGAGCCTGCAGACCCACAAGTTCACCACCAAATCTGATGTTGTGAGTGTCTCTCTCATATTTAAATGCCTTTGGGCAGTTTGTAAATATTAATTAATACCTTTTTAATTAAATAGTAAAAGGTATTCTGTACGCTGCTCAAAGCTGTGCAGTGATATAATGACGGTCAGATGAGTGTGTAAGTGTATTTTATTTGGATTCGATTTATTAAATCCAGTAGTATGTGTATTATAATCACTTGTGTCCATTAAGTGCAAAATTGTTGACATGCAGTCCAGTGCAAAAATCAAAAGACAACCCTTCATTTATTTAAGTCTAAGACGATAAACACAAAAAGAGGAACATTTGCAAAACCAACTGCTGTTGTTCTCAGAACAATGAACTGGCCATCTCAGAGGCCAGAGCTCAACATTATTGAATATATGGTAACACTTTACTGTAGGGTTCTGCTCATGAGGCTACATGATACCTACATAAGCTTGTCAACACAACTGACATAACCCTAAATGCATGTTTATAATTACATATTCTATTAGGCATAATTCGCTATAAAGGTTACATTTGCCAGTTTTGGTCAAAGTTAGCCTAAGTATTTTTATGACAGATGACGCCTATTGAAATAAGTATTTATAAACGTTTTTGTAAGGATATGTCAGTTGTCATTACAAGCTTATGTAGGCATTTCTTTAAAAAACTGAAAACAAGTTTCCTGAAAAGAGTCGAAGCTGTAATAAAGGCAAAATATTCACACCCTAAATACTGAAAAATGTATATGTAGCTCTTGTATCCAGAGCAGACATGGTGGTTACTTTCCATTTCAAAGTCACATCACCAGTAAAGCAAACAAGTAATTAAGCAGCAACATGATGAAAGTACTTACTCATTTGTTTGCTAATAATATTGCTAATAAAAGCTTTATTCACTTTTATCTGATATTTGTGTCTGTGAGAAGGTGACCACGTCATAAATTGGATTGAGCAATAAAAAAGCTCATTAAGTACTCCACAGAGCCGGGAGCTCCCTGTTACAAATTTTTACCTGGTTTTCACTCAACAACCAAGAATTCTAAAGCCTATTGAATAGCATTTATCTAGCTTAACTGTTCAAATAGAACATATTATTGCCCGGTCCACTGTATCACTCTGGTTGCTTACTTACACAAGCACATACATGTCAATTACAGCAGCTATTGCAAGGTATGCTATGACTCATACCCTTTTGTCTAAGCTGTCCTGATATGACTTAAAAAGTGGAGTGACTGCACTACATACATATTTGGTAACACTTTCTTTTACATTTTAGGTCAAATGTTAACCAGGCAGTCTAATTCAGTTACAAAGAAATGCCTGTCAGGTTCTAGTTATTTGGCTGAAAAAGGACATAGGAAAATATCTCATAGTTGGATTTGGGCAGGAATGTGAGAAGAAAAATCTGTGATCAAATTGTAAGAACTGACTAAAATCACAATAAGAAATAGTGATTTCTTGTAAAGCATGAATTCAGTTTTGTTTCTAGTTCATATGTGCATGTTACTACGTATGACTCTTAAGTTTAAGTGTCTTTGTATCAGCTTTTCACCCTGTATAACATCCAGGTACCTATAGATTTTTATGGTTCAGTTTACTGTTTAAGCATGTGACATTACAGTGAAATTTATTGTGAGTTTTATTGTACATACCAGCTGGGTACTACAAATAATTGTGCATTTATGAGATATTTTACTACGGCCTTTTCCATATTAAAAGCTAGAAACTTTTAGGCATTTCAGTGTAATTACATTAGACTGTTAGGCTTCTTGCTTTCACTTCACCCAAAATAATTTCACAGCACTTTGGAGATTGTTCCACACCCTGCCCAGACAATACCTAGAACTTGTTAGACATTTCAGTGTAGTTTAGTTAAACTGTCTTGGAACTCATCATAATGTTACCCAGAATGATTACCTAGGTCACTGCTAATGTAACGCCGGGGAGCGAGGAGGCAGACACATACGCTGAGGATAAATGACTTTTATTGAGGGCAAATCCAGGGTCATGGTCATGACAGTGCAGTGCACTTCCAACAGAACATCCAAACAAATCAAACAGCACATACATCAAACAACAATTCAAACAATCAGTACATCTAACATCAAACAAAGACCAGCGAAAACAAAGGATAAACACAGGGCTTAAATATGACACCGGGAAGACAAGGGACAGGTGAAAACAATCAGAGCGGAGTCACAAAACAAGGGGGCAGGACTAGAGATACCAAAACAAAGAAGCAGTGGACTATCAAAAGGTAAACAAAAAGCACATGGGGAGTGGGAGGAGCCAAGCGTGACAACTAACAGGAGTTTGTACTGCACACTTACCCGTTTAATACCAAGAGCTTATTGAACAGTAAAAGAAAACATTACCATATATTTTTGAGCAAAATGACTGCAAAGAATGGTATCTTGGCAAATAAAATGATCTTAAATCTAGTCAATAAATGTAATTTATTTTAAGATTGTTATAAGCTTATTATAAGATATTTAACTTATTTCTTTTTGATTTTACCTAATTTAAATGAATTTATTAAGTCAAATTATCTCACTAAATTGGTAAATAACTTAGTTTGTTGTAAGAAATATGCCTGAAAGAAGCTAAATAATAGCCAAGAGTGGGATCATTTCACTTATATAAGTATAGAAGTAAGTTAAATAATCTTATAATAAGCTTGCAACAACCTCAAAATGAAAAATAGTAGCTAAATCAACTAGATTTAAGATAATTTCACTTAGATATCATCAAGACATTGCAGTGTAGTTTAAGCAGGTTTATATGCTAAGCATATATTAGCCCACTCTCACATGAAAACTGAATATCCTGAAGATGTGTTGACACCTCATTAGAAGCTGTGCACAAATGTATTCCACTTTTGACTGTCTGTGCCTCATTTCTGCCTCATTGTTGTCTGCGCACAGTGGTCATTTGGGGTGTTGCTATGGGAACTCATGACCCGAGGTGCCCCGCCTTACTCTGATGTCAACTCCTTCGACATCACAGTCTTTCTCTTGCAAGGCCGAAGACTGCTGCAGCCAGAGTTCTGCCCCGATGCCCTGTGAGTACACACACACACTTACCGAGGTCACACACTCCAAAGGGAGGGAAGCGTGCCTCAGTGCTCTCATTAACTTCGTACAAGAGCGTAAAAACAGAGAGCCTTTGTTGAACTCCATTAGATTCA
Organism: Pygocentrus nattereri; assembly: GCF_015220715.1. Classification (NCBI taxonomy): domain Eukaryota; kingdom Metazoa; phylum Chordata; class Actinopteri; order Characiformes; family Serrasalmidae; genus Pygocentrus; species Pygocentrus nattereri. The sequence continues at coordinate 9,526,030 of NC_051218.1, forward strand.
GTGACCTGGCAGTAGCTCATCAGAAGCCTCAGCCAACTCAGCTCCACATGACTGCTAAAGCTCAACTTTCCCTCCCTACAAACCTCTGCTGTGATCTGAGTCAAACCCCTCACCACACACAGGAGGACTCCCCCAGCAGACAGCAGTGACACTGTGAATAACATATATGGTCCAAACCTTCTAAATAATAGCAGAATGAAATAAGCTCGGTACCTCATCCTCTCTGGAGCTGCAGACTTTTATTCCATTCAGCCAGATTCCTCCTCCTCTTCCAGCTCTGCTCAGAAGATTAGTGGATTGGAATGTTAGAATGTGTGGACCGTTTGCTCTGTAGATGAATCATTTTGCTGTGGAGAGTCTTTTCTATTTCCGCAACAGGCAACTGATTTAATTTGACTTGTGGTAGAAAAAGAGACAATCTGTTGGCATTCTTGGTTGTTAAAATAAAAAAAGGCCATGTGCTAAATCTTTTACACCAGTTTCAGGCACAAATTGTATTTTGCCCAGATATTATGCACCAACAGTTTATGGGCCGTATGCATGGTAAAATGCAAAGTGTGCTTTTCTTTCTCATGTATATGTATTTGAGGGAGGGCTGCACAAAAAAATGTGATGGTCATGCAAGAAGTGGATGGAGAGGCTGTGGGTTACTGTGATTTTATCATGGGAAGGTTGTTCTTAGGCGTGGTGCAAAGCAGTGTGTCTAAAACTCCCTTCACTGTGAAAAAAACCCCCGCTGTAATGCACAGCCTCAAATGGCTTATGGAAAACGGCTGCCAACATGAAATATGAGTAAATGCACACTTTTTCAGAAAATAATTTATTATTAATAAGAATCAACATCAACAAGTATTTATTTCTTTAGAGTGTATCATTGTTGCTAAGCAACCATGGACAGCTAAATGAGGTGATCATTCTGCCCCTCATCGCTGTATGTTGCAGACATTTCATGCTTTTTCTACCCTTTCTTTTGTAACAATGAACATATGATAATGCAGCATTGTTTAATACATTTATAAATACTTTTTGGTCACCAGATTACCACCACAAGTCTTATTTAAAAGCAGTCCAGCAACGTCCCTCTTCTCATGCTGTGGCTGAATCTCAAATGGCCCCTGCTCCCTACATTGTGCACTACAGCTAAGAAATAGTCATTTGGGACACATCCACACTCGATAAATGATGCACTATTTGGCTGTAGAGGCTAGAATGTCTAAACTTTCATAGCTAGCGCACTATTTAGAGTTTGCGATTCAGCCTGGGTTTGATGCTATTTCTGACTGAAACATGAACATTTCAAGCATGTAAGACATTCAAATGACTGTTTTAGACTTTTATACTGCCATTTTACAGTTATTTTTATATTATAGTTATTTTTATTTTATAGCCCAATTTAGCTGTAGCGACAGCTAAGCTGTTTTGTACTGTCTTGTCTTTTTTAGTCCAGTCGTTATGGCTTCTTGTTTCACAGCAAACCACCATATGTAGTTTGCTCATATAAAGATACATTTAATACATCATCACATCATCACTGTCAGCTTATTTAGTTGTTGTGGTTGTTGGAATAACAGTAGATTTTGTTCACGATCACTCAGGTATGTCCTCTATTGCCCTGTATTGTACAACGTGTTTAAATTGATGTAGTACCATAAGAACACATACCAAGTTTGCAATGGTTTCACCAGGCATTGTCATTTGCATTGACGTGCTTGCCAGTAAATTCAGACGCGTTGTGGGCACATACTGCAGTCACGTCAAGGCACGTTTGGCACTGCACCTGTGCTCACATGTACATCTGGCCCAGACGTCTCTTTTACACATAGTAAATAATAACAATGTGCACCTTTAGTATAACTTCTGTTGATGAGTTGTTAGTCTTGGGGCTTGTGTAATGACTATATAGTTAAAAAATCAATGTAAAACCTCTGCTTCTCTTTTTGTCTCAGCTACAACGTGATGATCGAGTGTTGGCACCCCAAACCTGAGCGACGACCTACTTTCTCTGAGCTCGTCTCCCGCATCTCTGCCATTTTCTCCAGTTTCAGCGGCGAGCACTACATCCTCCTGAACACCACTTACGTCAACATCGACAAAATGACACCCTACCCCTCTCTCATCTCCTCTCAGAGCCAGCTGGACCGGGACTGCTGCACCTGAGAGAGGAAGAGAGAGAGAGGGAGGAAAGCAGAGGGACAAAAAAAGAGCAAGACAGAGAAAGAAAGAGACTGTTTGATTACTCTGAATCTGCTGCGTAAGACTGACAGACACTGGACTGAGTGCCAGGGAACATTTGCACTTCTCTATGGAGAAAAAGCTGCCCAAGGTCACTGCTGAAGACAGTAAAGGGAAGCTGATTGTCTTTATCACTGTAGATAGACTGCAGCCCTCTGAAGTAAGTCCTGTGGATGGAGCAGGGCTACTGATACCAGCTTCTATTTGAAGCAGGCAGGACGCACGCTGACAGACTTGGACTGACTCTGCTGGACTCCTGACTGAATGAGCCATCAGCTCTTTCACAGCTCACACTGATAGAAGAGGAAAGCACAGACCAAAGCCATAGAACTCACCGAACTCTCACCGTGACTTTCCAGATCTGTGAAAAATGGGCTCAGAAAGTGTGTTTCTTTTTAAACACTTTTAAACCAATTAGACTGAGAGGAAACAAGGTTCAAAAATCCTTTGAGGGCATTGACAAAGATTTCGCTCAAGTGGAATCAAACAGATGAAACTGATTAGAGTCAGAGTGCTGATCCAGGATCAGTGTCTCTCAGTTCCTACTGTATTATTTTACAGAAGAAGCAGATCCTATTCTGGGACTCCTGCTCCATTTTGGGAGAAATTAAAGGATCTCTCAGATAATTCCTCCTCTTCTCTGGTGGTTTGTGCTGCTCAGTATGTGAATGTGTGTGGTGAGTTTGTGTTTAATCTGTGAAAAACAGCAATTCTGGGACGTTGTCTGTGTCTCTGAACTGAACACGGTGGAATAGGATGCTGTGAGCAGAACACTGGATGTGTTACATGTGAAATTACATATGATGAGTTTATGAATGTGCTTCCAACCACTATTTCATTCTATGTTTCATGGATTGCACATGTCCACATTTTGTATGTCTGCCCTTTCAACTGATTCCTGTACAAATGGTCAAATATTTAGATAGATGAGCTTATATGACAAGATATAGTTTGATGAGGAGCCTCTGAAGTATTGCATTATATGCTTTCTTTTTTATAAAGTCGTATGAAATGGCATTTGAAGTCAATCAGACGTAGCAGAAATGACAATGAATGTGATTTAGCATAAAGATCCACTGAGGGATTGTAAATAATGTTTCTCTTGTCCAACCTGCTGTGTGATTCATGTATATATAGCCTGGTCTGTGGTACCATTCAGAATTCATTGGATATAAAAGCAAGAGATTAGTTTTCTTTATCTTCAGTGGTCGTTTAAGCAAAATTTCTGGCACTGTATATTGTACCAGTCAAATAGCTCCCTGTGGTCACTCAAATATGGTACAAATTATATTTCTGTTTTCCTAATAACCTGGTTGAATAAAGCTCCGTCATCAGGTTGTTTGTGCAGAACAAATATGGAATAATAAACAAATGTTTATGGATTATGTATTAGGATGCTTTTTAACTGCTTATGACCAGGGGTGTCAAACTCAACCACTAAAGTGGCCATATTAAAAATTCTCTAATGTTGAGCTGTATCCCTTCAGCAGTAAAATACCAGCACATGATGTAGACCTTGAAATACTACATGAATACTTGAAAGGTTCAAAATTTAAATTTCTCTAAAATTAGACACCTGTTCATTAAGACTTGGGCTCAATTTCTGAGCTGCTGAGCTGCTGTTAGGTCTTTTTATTGGCTGAAATGCAGCTGGAGTGCAATTGCAAAGAATTGAGGTGTAACCGCTGTCCCATAGAGACTCAGAGCACACATTACATTGCAGTACATGCTGGGAAGTGTAGTGCAGTGCATTGTGAAAATAGAGGGTAATATTAATAGAAAATTAAAGGACTTCAGAGCAGGCCGGATAGGATTTTGGGCCTTGTGTTTGACGCATGGGTCTTATGACAAACCTCAGTGTTCTAGTCTCATTCTCTCTCACTGGCCATCTGGGAACTTGGCCATGACCTTTTGTTTACCCTTGGTGCACTTGACATTTGACCCATTGTTGTCTAGACAGGCTCTTCCATTTCCTTCATGATGGAAATGTTCCCTTCCTCCAGCAGGATAAGCTAATGTACCTCTCTATTATACCAATCCAGATATGGGTAGATACACATTTGAAATAAAGTGGATTTCAGCAATACTTTAATAATGTATATTTAATCGCTGTCAGGAACCTTTGTATCTGTTTTTGTTGGGTTTTTTATGTTTTTTTTTTTTAAACACCAGCTGCCCTTTGTCAGAAAATGTTTCGATAAATCAATCAATAGAAATGACCCAAAATGACTAGGAATATATATATATATATATATATATATAATTACAAAAACTTCCATTAAAAGTTAAGGTTTCTTTCTCCTGTAAACTTGCTGTTTCAGAGATGACGGGACAGCAGTTAGCCTATATGTTTTCTGTTCCATGCAAGCTCAAGCACACAAGCATTTCATACTAATAGAATAAAAAACTACAGCTTATTTAAAATGAGGTAAATGCTTTTCTTGCTCTTACTGATGGTAATATCCACTGTATTCAGCCTGCCCACTAGTGAAAGAAATCTCAGCCCCCCTCTCTTATATTAGTCAACACAGATTCATAAAGAGGAATTTGGCTGAAGGAACATGTCATAAGGGAAGAATCATTCAGTTGAATTAATCAAGAAACAAGTGCTGGCCTCATGCCATACATAATTACTTGTGGTGAATGCAAAGCAATAACTATACCCTCTTCAGTGACAGGATGTCATATCAAGACTGTCACCTAGTGGACAATATTTATATATTTTCTTGCATTTTAATTCTGATTATTTTTTCATGACATTTTGTGAGAAGAATAGGCTACTGAGCCTAATATTGAGTATAACTGTTCTAGGTTTTAAATTGTTCTACGTCAGAAGAGAAACTTGAACGAAAGACGCTTGGTTTCTCAAAGGTTCTTTAATAAAGAACCATGATCACTCAAAGAACCATTTGTATGCATAAATTGTTTTTGCATAATCTCATTGTCAAATCGTTCCTCTTTATGACGGAAACCAGCCATTTACGGTTCTTTGAAAAACCCTTTTAAAATAGCACCAAAATAAATTTCAATTTGTTAACAAATTTTCAGTCAACAAACTTGTTTTAGTGCTACATAGAACCCTTTTTGCCAAAAGTTTGGTGCCTGTCATTGTTCAGGATTGATCAAATGCACTCTATCACCTTATATGGATCATTTTAAGATATATAAATACTGAACATTTGTAATATATAAATTTGTAATGTATTAATGTACAGTAATATTCTGAGGTGGGGTGGACAATTGTGTTAGAATCAAAAGTTAAACCCAATGTATTATGTTAGTATTAGTTATTATGCAGTATTATGTTATGCCATCATGTTAAACTTGGACATTTGAGTGTTAAAAAGGGATTTTAAAGTGATGCATTCTTTACCATGTATATTGCAGCTATACAGAGTCCATCTGCAGCCTAGCTGACATTAACTGGACGAGGCAGTTAGCAAAGTCCTTATAGAAAAGTCTGTTCACTTAACGGCTGTCTTGACAACCCACTCTCTCACTCTCCAGACCAGGTTCCTGTCTGTTTGAATAAGCAGAGATCTATAAATACCAAACTGAAAGTAACACTACAAAAAAGTTGGTACAATAAGGGGGGCTTTACTATCAAACCCAAGGCTCTTTTTATTGCAAACTTTCTCATTTTTGTTTCTACCAGACAACTGTCTCCTCCTCCTTTATAATATCTCTGCTGTTAGCCCTATTTCTGTTCTCTTTCAACAACACACACAAATGCGAAGTGAGTGCTAAAAGCTCCACCTTTTGGGGAATCTTCAGCCTGCTAAACATGCTTGAGTGCAGGCCAGGTCTATGGTGCTGACAATGCAAAAATATAATTTTAAATGATTAACCTTGCTTGTCTAGAATTACTTGTCATAAACATTATCATGATTAGTTCAGTGCAACAGTGGATGATTCATTTTATCCTGCATAAATGTAACATGACTGGGAAAAGACAGGTTTGAACTGACTCACTGTTAACATGTGACATGAATAAGTGAATGATATGATGAGTGAGTCCAAGAGTTAAGAGTATCAATGAAGGCGCACGTCTGTCTGTTGAAGTGGTGTTGGGGAGGGGGGATACACTGGAGGGGCTGGCCCACAAATATTTTCTTTACAAGAAATTGGCCCCAGGTCAAAAGTATTTTGTTTCCCCGTGTAAACCCTGCTTGTGTGTGAGCCTATGTTTCATACCCTTCTATAACTTCATAACTTTTCTATTAGTTTCATAATTGTTACTAACTCGGATCATTTAAAGTAGCCCCTTTAATTACTTTAGTTAATGTGTAATCAAGTCTAGGGTTAATACTAGCACTGGTCTCTTATGACATAATATCTAGACTTTCTGATTGTACACAGTACATAGAAATTTGAATGCATTTTGATTCAGATGCTTATTACATGCATTATTTTGCAAGTTACTTGAGAGTAAGTTAAAGCATTAAACCTGTATCTGTATTTTTGTTGTTCTCATTAAACTATTACATAAAGTATAGCAAAGTCAGGACCAGAGTCATCATCATCCATCATCATTTTGAGAGGAGATGTCCTCAACATCGTTTTCTGTCTGCTTTTGATTTTCACTCTGCACATCTTTTTGTCATTCAGCTTGAGCCTCATGTTCTTCACAGCTTTTCTGAGTTATCTGTAGGTCAGGGCACTGATGCACTCAAGCTGAGTTGACTCAAACATCTGTTGCCTTATAAGTGTGTTGCGCACTGGACGGTCCTGTTCTCTGCATTGTCAGTAACAGAAATGAAACATTATTAGCTTATTATTATAACTCAGACCATTTTGAGCGCAGACTCAAATCAGTTTTCAAGTCAACCCATTCTTTTACAGTTTGGTATGTAAAGAGCATCACAAAGTGTGCTAAATGCATCAGTATCATCCACTAGGTGGCAATACAGTTATTTGTGCCACTCTAATGAACATTCTTAATCTTCACACAAACCACAGTCTATAATGTGCATGGAAGAAGGTCAGAGCTGGTTTCACTGATTTATTTAGTGAGCTGATGTTTTCCTCTGGTTGATTTCCTCTTTATGAATAAGTGTTGAACAATGAAAGGGAGGTGGGAGCAGATTTGGGATGAGGATGAGTGAACAGATTGATATTACATTCCAGCAGTATCTACTCATCAAGAAGAACACAAAACCTTTGTGCTTTGTGGTGTCACCTTGGGTTGAGGCTTCACTTCAGGTTTACGTCATTTTCCAGTCGACCGACGTGTTTCATCTTAGATTATTACAGTGTTTGCTCACATTGGAAACATTTAACTGTAGGCTCATGCAATCGTTTTTTTTCCATGCACTGCTATAACATTGAGAATACAGTCATGTAGCAGAGCGGTACTAAAGAATGCATATAAGTTCATTTTTTTTGTTTGAATTTAAAGAAATAACATTTTTATCATTTTATCATTTTAATCATTTATCATGATTAAAAGTACTACTCCACAAAGTCACTGTTTTGGAAGATGTGAGGTGAAAAAGAAGACTAGGCTAGTGGCTATTCAGCTGAGGTAGCAGACTATTAGCACTTCTCTGTTTATCTAAAAGGCTGACTGCGTTTCTCTTTGTTTCTACCTCATTTTCAAGTCAATTCGAGGTGTTTCATCTTAGATTATTACAGTATTTGCTCACATTGAAAGCATTAAACTGTAGTCCCATGCAGTGTTTTTCCATGTATTGCAACATTTTAACAGCTTACAGTCACATGTTCAAAAACACAAAATGTCAAGGCAGAAATGTGTGTAACGAGTGTTAAAGGAGACAATTTTTTCTCAGTTTAAATGACTTCCCTGCGTTCTTTGCAAGTTCTTTGCAGTGGTCGGCATTTCAGCTTTTGTTTTACCTTCGTTCTTTTTTAATATGTGAAGATTTTTCCGGGTGTTGATTCTGTATGTAAATGGGAAGTCTCTCATTGGCAGGCTGTGTCATTACGCTGCTGTGTATTGTTCAAAAATGGCTGCAGTGGTCCACAACATTATGAGTAGCGCCATGTAGCAGAGTAGTATTATAGAACACATAAAGTATCTCACAAAAGTGAGTACACCCCTCACATTTCTGCAAATATTTTATTATATTTTTTTCATGGGACACCACTATAGAAATGAAACTTGGCTATACCTTAAAGTAGTCAATGTGCAGCTTGTATAGCAGTGCAGATTTACTGTCCTGTGAAAAGAACTCAACACACAGCCATCAATGTCTAAATACTTGGCAAAACAAGTGAGTAAACCTCACAGTGAACATGTCCAAATTGTGCAAATATTTTATATGACCACCATTATTATCTAGCACTGCCTTAACCCAGAGCTGTACAGGTTGCTACTGGAATCCTCTTCCACTCCTCCATGATGACATCATGGAGCTGGTGGATATTGTACAGCTTGTGCTCCTCCTCCTTCTTCTTGAGGATGCTCCACAGGTGCTCAATTAGGTTTAAGTCTGGAGACATACTTGGCCAGTCCATCACCTTTACCTTCAGCAAGGCAGTTGTCATCTTGGAGGTGTGCTTGGGGTCATTATTGTGTTGGAAAACTGCCAAGCAGCACAGTTTCCGAAGGGAGGGGCTCATGCTCTACTTCAGAATCTCACAGTACATGTTGGAATTCATGTTTCCCTCAATGAACTGCAGCTCCCCAGTGCTGGCGGCACTCATGCATCTCCAGCTACTACCACCATGCGTGACTGTAGGCAAGTGACAGTTGTCTTGGTACTCCTCACCAGGGCACCACCACACATGCTGGACACCATCTGAGCCAAGTTTATTTTGGTCCTGTCAGACCACAGGACATGGTTCCAGTAATCCATGAGTAATCCATGTTCTTGGACTGCTTAACTTCAACAAACTGTTTGCAGGCTTTCTTGTGCATCAGTTTCAGAAGAGGCTTCCATCTGGGACGACAGCCATGCAGAAAAAGTTGATGCATTTTGCAGCATATGGTCTGAGCACTGACAGGCTGACCTCCCACTTCTTCAACCTCTGCAGCAATTCTGGCAACACTCATGCATCTATGTTTTGATGCCAACCTCTGAGTATAACACTGAACACGTGGATTCCTTTTGTTGACCCTGGCGAGGTCTGTTCCGAGTGGAACCTGTTCTGGAAAACTGCTGTATGACCTTGGCCACTGTGCTATAGCTAAGTTTCAGGGTGTTAGCAATCTTCTTATAGCCTAGGCCAAGTTTCTGGAGAACAACAATTCTATTTCTCATATCCTCAGAGAGTTGTTTGCCATGGTGTGCCATGTTTAATATCCTGCGGCCAATATGAGAGAATTATACCCAAAAAAAACAAATTTATGAGCCCTGCTCCCCATTTACACCTGGAACCTTGTAACTCTAATGATTCACATGACACCAGGAAGGTACAATGACACAATTGGGCACAATTTTGACATGATCACTGTGAGGTGTCCTCACTTGTTTTGCCAGCTATTTAGACATTAATGGCTGTGTGTTGATTTCTTTTCAGTGGACAGTAAATCTGCACTGCTATACAAGCTGTACACTGAGTGCTTTAAGTTATATCCAAGTTTCATTTCCATAGTGTTGTCCCATGAAAAGATATAATAAATAATATTTGCAGAAATGTGAGGGGTACTTACTTTTGTGAGATACTGTATAAACAAGTTTTAAAAACACAAACTCCCTGTTTTTAAACTGAAAGATATGAAGTGAAAAAAAAAGACTAGGCTAATAGTTAACATTAGCTGAGGTAACAAACTATTAGCATTTCTCTGTTTAAGACTCAGTTAAGACTGACTGCCTTTCTCTGTGTAAACCTAAAGGCACATGTGAGCCACTGTGGCTTCTGTGGTCTTAAGAGGCTTTAATTTAACATAGTAATGGCCAAATGCAGAGTGAGGCTCTGAGAAAATGTACAGTGCTCAGAGTCGCAGCTTGTTAGCGACTTCACATGTATAGCCCTGTTTCCCTTTGTGAGTGTATGGTTTCTTGCTTACAATACTACTATTTTGTACAGTGTGGCTATGGCTGATAACAGCTGGAAAAGTAAGCACCACAATTTGTGTCTTTTTTAAGAGCTACAACTGGTTTTCAGAAAAAAAATTTCCACCACCAGGAGGTTTTATCTTGCTGACATAGCAAACACTCAAAAATTTAGCGTTAACCATCAAATAGAGACTATATAGATTTTTACTATTTACTCGCCTATACAATTTAGGGCTTGAAAACATGATTCACTGGAAACCTGGCATCCAACAACTGCATACTTATTCTCGTTTACGTCTGAAATGGTGTTGGCTGTGAAATTGTGCTGTAAATAGCAGAGGAGGCGGTGAAGGATGGGGTGGTGGGTGTAGTTATTCTAATAGTGGGCAGGACGCTACTTTGCAGTGATGTAGAAATGCGAAGAAATCCCTGTTGAATTATGTGTTTTTTATGTCAAAACTGCAGCGACGCCACTCTTCATAATAGCTCAGATGTAATACACAGTCATAAGTAATGCATGTGTGAACATGCAAAGAAAATGCAGCTTTGTTTACTTGGTCACCTTTAAGGCAGTGCTGTAACAAAGGTAGAGAGGTAGATAATAGGGAGGTACATAAACTTATTCTGCTGGAGGAGGGGAACATTTCTACTATGAGGGAAATGGAAGAGCCTGTCTAGACAACAATGTGTCAAATGTCAAGTGCACCAGGGGTAAAGAAAAGGTCATGGTCAAAGTTCCCAGACCGTCTGTGGAAGAAAATGAGACTAGAACGCTGAAAGGCAGTTACTCAGTTTCACCACTCAGAGACTCAGAGAAGGATGTGCTTGTTTTTCCAAATTTTCCAAAATATTTTGGTCAGACAACCTAATGATAGAGTAACAGATAGACAGTTACCAACAGATATAATATTTGTACCAAATTTATTAAGAGCCCACCTGCCAGATTGTTTTCAGCAATCAGAGCATAAACATAAACATCTATAAATGAACTTGTGCAGACAAGATAAAGATTCATCAAGTGTAATTTCACATGTAATGTGTAATGTGTAGGCGTAGTTTGTGGTGGAGCAGTGAGTCCCCTGTCTGACCAAACTTTATAGTGTTAAAATTACAACAACTGGAAAGAATAAAATGTGAAATAAACAAAAGGTCTTGGTAGAGGTGGTAGAATGATGTGACTGCGGTGTGACTATTTTCCAAAATAAAATTAAACACTGTATTATGGCAGTGTATGAGATGCTTCTGCATGTTTTTTGTAATTTTTTAATTTTTTATTTTTACAGTGTATTTTTTAATAGAACATTGAATAGTTGCAGCATTTGTTTATACCAATCTGCATGTAAAATAAATACATGCACTTTTGTACTACAGATTGTCATGCACACAAAAGATTATATGGCATTATAATTATTCAGCATTGTTATTTTATGTTTTTGTTCTTATTACTGAAATCAAAGACTGTTTTGATTAGTTAACTGCATATAAATCATTTTTTCCTATTATGGTCAATAGCCCACACATTCCTACCAGAACTGAGTTTGGCCATTCAGATACGCCAAAGATGACATTCAGATTCAGATTCAGATTCAGATTCAGATTCAGATTCAGATTCCTTTATTGATCCCAGGCTTTATTGATGCAGCCATTTATGTAAAAATAAACACTTTATTAATAATTTAAGATAATTGATAAATAACAAAACTGAAATCAGAATTGGCCAAACACCTATTTGATGAATGAGGGCCGACTTTCCTCAGAAGAACCCTAAAATATACATACAAAACCTTTTATATTATGCAAAGGTTCTTTAAGCCTTGAATAGATACTTCATACCCGCACATATCTTATTCAAACATGGGAACATCTTTGGGTTCTTTAGGGAACCCCAAGTGGTTCTTCTATGGCATTGCTCAGAGAACCCTTTGTGGCACCTTTTTTTAAAAGAATGTATGTAAGAATACTAGTCACAGTGAGAGTGAATTTGATGGGTTTTACGGTTTTGGTCTGTGCTTTCCTCTTCTATCAGTGTGAGCTGTGAAAGAGCTGATGGCTCGTTCAGTCAGGAGTCCAGTAGAGTCAGTCCACGTCTGTCAGCGTGCGTCCTGCCTGCTTCAAATAGACCGTAGTCTATCTACAGTGATAAAGACAATCAGCTTCCCTTTACTGACTTCAGCAGTGACCTGGGGCAGCTTTTTCTCCATAGAGAAGTGCAAATGTTCCCTGGCACTCGGTCCAGTGTCTGTCAGTCTTACTCAGCAGATTCAGAGTAATCAAACAGTCTCTTTCTTTCTCTGTCTTGCTCTTTATGTCCTTCTGCTTTCCTCCCTATCTCTCTCGTCCTCTCTCAGGTGCAGCAGTCCCGGTCCAGCTGGCTCTGAGAGGGGATGAGAGAGGGGTAGGGTGTCATTTTGTCAATGTTGACATAGGTGGTGTTCAGGAGGATGTAGTGCTCACTGCTGAAGCTGGAGAAAACAGCAGAGATGCGGGAGACAAGCTCAGGTGGGCCTTCGGTCAGGTTTGGGGTGCCAACACTCAAACATCACGTTGTAGCTGAGAGGAAAAGAGAGACAGATGTTTTACATTCAGTTCCAGTGCTTTTAAAACGTATAATTTCAATGCAAATCATGAAAACGGACCTGTAAGAGCCCCAAAATTAGCAACTCACTGACAGAAGTTATAATAAATGTGCATATTTCTACTTTTCCTCTGCAGTCTTGTAGCACAGTTGTGTAAAAGCATCTATTGTTGCATAACCGAAAGCCAGTTTGTTCCAGATGCTGTGCAGCCAAACACTGTCATAAATTAATCAATCCCAATGAGTTTGTTTTTCCCTCTTTTTAAAGAGCTACAACTCAGATTAAATCAGTTGCCTGTTGTGGAAATAGAAAACACTCTACTCAGTAAAATGATTCATCTACAGAGCAAACGGTCCACACATTCTAACATTCCAGTCCACTAATCTTCAGAGCAGAGCTGGAAGAGGAGGAGGAATCCGGCTGAATGGAATAAAAGCCTGCAACTCCAGAGAGGATGAGGTACTGAGCTCATCTGACCATATCTGAGGCTCTGCTATTATATGATGTATTGATCCATGATTTGTTTCGGTTATTTCAGAGCCAGTGCTAGAGGACTCCTGTCTTGTCTGTGCAAAGAGTCCTATGCAAAAGTTTGGTCACCCCAGTCAATCAGTTAAAAATGAGTTAAAAACAAAAAAACTAATTTATGGCACATTTTATATTTTATTTTGTCTAATATGTTAGCAGATAAATAAAACTTCTGCAATAAAATTTGCAGAAACATGCCATATTCATTTAAGTCTGTAGATGATGGGTTATTTTATTTTTACCTAGAAAATCAACAAAATGTCATTTGACTAGAGCTGTTCAAACAATTTGCATACAGTATTTGAAAACAGACAAAATGTCTCAATGTTTCCATTTTTATTGTAGAGATCTGCAGGGATTTTCTTCCACACCTCCAAAGTCTTAGAAGTTGGTTGCATTTACTGCTTCTCATAATCCAAGTAATGTCAAACACATTTGGTGATGTTAAGGTTAGGACTCTGGATGTGGTCAGACTATCAGTCTGAAAAAAATTCTTTGTTTGATTTACAAATGTGCTTCTTCTCTTCATTTTTCAGCTACACATCCTTTCAGACCCATAGCACTGAGTTGTCTTCTCACAGTGTGGATTTTTTTTCAGATCTGAAGCAAGAGTGAGGCCTGATTTCCTCTCAAAGTGCTGTATATCTGATGGAGATCTGAAGGTGGTCTAATGGGTCTTGCCTGGTTGTTGGGGGGCCCATTTAATTAATTTTTGGACTCTAGTTTTCGAAACTTAATTTTTTTTTCGTTTATTTTAACTTAATTTTCCTCTTCATTATGCAAGTGGATTATCTTCTATCTACTCTCAGAAAATTTGAAATATCAGCTGAAAAATGAACAACTTGTGAAAAATGGAGTACTAAGTGACATTTTGACTGGATATTAAATCAGTGAAGGGTGGTCTGTAATTTATGCACAGTACTGTATACAGTCTATGTGCATGTCTGTGTGAAAAGGGGGTTAAAACGGTTAAACAGTAGGAAATATCAGCAGTCATGTGGAGCTGAGTTGGCGGAGGCTTCTGATGAGCTACTGCCAGGTCACTGAATCTAATGTAGTGGAACAAAGGGTCTTTGTGTTTATCCTCTTGTACAAAACTAATGGAAGCACTGAAGCACACTTCCCTGCCTTTGTGTGTGAACTCACAAGGCATCAGGGCAGAACTCTGGCAGCAGCCGTCTATGGCCTTGATGGTGAATTCGCATCAGAGTAGGGTGGGACACCTCGGGCCATAAATTCCCAGAACCAGTCAGGCCTAAAGGACAGAAAATAAGCAACTGATAAAAAATTAAACAATATATGAACTCAGTTTCCAGTGCTTAGACTGTTGAGGCTACAGTCAGGCATGAAACAGTTGAGGGCAGAGTGTTCCTCTTTGCAAAAGTATCCAACTTAGTGGGCTTTTTCTCATGAAGTCTTGCAAACTATAAAGCATCCTATTCTGTCACTTGCATTTCTGTTTCAAATTATTGACTGCTGATCAAATGGCTTGAATTGAAAATCACTTGCACATTCCTGCCTTGTCCATGCGTATCGTTCCAAAATCATTTCTCTTCTTTAGACCTTCTTGTTAATACACTAAAAAGAAACAATTGTGTCATACATACTAACAGAATTATGAACAAATTACAAACAAATGTCAAGTGATTCCTCAATATGACCTGTATGCATTGGAACAGCATGTCATTCTGTAAACCTCATGGTGCCCCAAAGCATGTGTGAAGGCTTTCCAAAGGCTGTGTGAAAAATTTGGGCGATACAATATTCTATTTTCATTTTCATAAACAAAATAGGTCTCTTGAATTGCCAATTTTAATAAAAAATCAAACATGCTCAATTAGCTCCTAAAGAAATTACAAACACATTGTTCATGTTCAAAAGCCGGGGTTAGAAATTCACCCGTTCTTTAGTTCACCTCATGCATTTAAAATTAAATCCTGTACATTGGCGCAACAACAACAAAATAATCTACAACAATACATTCAAATCTAAGCTAGGCTGCACACTCGCACCTTTATGACAAATAGCAGAAAATTCACTTAAAATACCATCAGGCCTCTCACACACACGCTCAGCTCAATATGTCACCCCTGAGAGTAGCTGTTTCATACATGAGACTTAATCTAGTGTGACATGAGCGAGCCATTACTGGACACACTCTGGTCTCTCTGGTCCTGCCCCTCTCCCCCGTCTCCTCTTTAATCTATTTTGTAGAGCTTTCACATTTAGGGAGGATTAAACAGCTGTTTAGTCTTTCAGTTGGAGCAGAAAACACCAGAGAGCAGAGAGTAAAAAGAACAGAGACACAAAGACCAGGGCCAGCGTCCACTCACCACCTCAATAGATTCTTACCATCTCAATTCTGTTCCTACCTAAGAACAAATCCCAAATACAAAAACACTGGTGAAAGTCAGAATCTTTGTGAGAACCACATAAATGGGTTTTTAAAAGAATCATTTAGAAACTTAGTAAGTACAAATGCAAAGAGGCAAAATATAAAATCAAAGCTCCCAGGATAAAGTCTTGCACTGTAGTAGACCCTATATACAGACTAAATAGGTGCTATATTATTCAAGAGAAATGGTCTCAGGCTCTGTACTGTTGAAAGGAACCCAACAGTGAAAACAAATGGTAGTAACATGAGTGAAGAAAAACATACAGATCAAGTCATAAATCTAAAGTCTCAGAATGACATGTTACCGGATTAGAGTCTACTCTAATGTGATATGGCTACTAAGACAGCTCATTTATCATCATTATTATCATCTCCATGCTTAGACAGTTATATTAAAACAGTACTGTAATCTATTAGCCTCTCATGCCAAAGTTCAATGAAAGAGGACAGTAACAACAGTATCAAGCAGAGGATTTAAAACAACATGTAAAACAAACAATAATTTAAGCAGCGACACAATTACTATTTTAATACTTTCTTATCCAGCGCTGTCCAAACCTGCCCTTTCATAATCAACATTCCATACCGCATGGAAATGCAATGGATCTTTCAGTGTAGGAGATAACAACCGAGCCATATCTGAAAGAGCCAACACTCTCCTTTAAAGTGCTCTACGGTTTTAAGATAAAACAGACAGAGATGGTACAGATGGTTTAGGCCTGCTCATTTCTCAGGAGTAAGCCAATTTTTTAAACTTTCATATGTTGCATGTCCTATATCTATAGTTTTAATATAATAATGCAATTACATATTTAGTTGCATAGCAAATTTCACAGTTTATTACAATTACATTTGGTTTACAGCAAGAAAAAGATATGTGAATTTTAAATTTTTATGAAAATGCCAATTTCTGCTAGCTAAATCTAGTAGCATGTTGGTGCTAAGGTAATGGCAATTTACTTGAATATCTTTATGTATTCTACATTAAACATGGACATTTGAAGCTTGTGAAAGACTGAAGTATGTAGACACACCTTATTGCGTTCAGGAATTTCAGCCATGCTCATTGCTAACAGATGTATAAAATCAAGCACATAGCCATACAATATCTATAGACAAACACAGGCAGTAGAATGGGTTATACTGAAAAGCTCAGTGACTTCAAACTTGGCACTGTCATAGGATACCACTTATAAAGCCACAAGTCAGTTTGTGAAATGTCTGTCCTGCTAGATCTGCCCTGGTCAACTGTAAGTGCTACTATTGTGAAATGAAAATAGCAAAAACAGCTAAATGTCAAAGCAGCAGACTATGTAAACCCACAGAGTGGGGACAAGTGCTGAAGCCCATATCTCATAAAAATCGCCTATCCTCCATTGCATCACTCACTACAGAATTCCAAACTATTTCCAGAAGCAACATTAGCATAAGAATTGTGTGTCGATTCATGAAATAGATTTCCATGGCTTAGCAGCTGCACACAGGCCTGAGATCATTATATGTATTGCTAAGCATCTGCTGCAGTGGTGTCAAGCATGCATACATCTGGAATGTATAGTGCCTGTAGTAAAGTTTGGCGGAAGAGGGATAATGGGCTGGGGCTGTTTTTCAGAGTTTGGGCCCCTTAGTTCCAATGAAGGGCAAAGTTAATACTTTAGCCCACAGCATAAGACATTTTAGACAGTTATATGCTTCTAACTTTGTGGCAACGGTATGGAGAAGGCCCCTTCCTTTTCCAGCATGACTGTGCCCCTGTACACAAAGTAAGGTCCATATAGACATGGTGTGACAATTTTGGTGTGGTCTAACTCCAGTGGCCCATACAGAGCCCTGACCACACTAAACACCTTTGAGATGAATTGGAATGTCAGTTGCAGGCCAGGCCTTTTAATTCAATGTCAGTGAGTGACCTCACTCTCCATATTAATTACCATGGTTTTGAAATGCTATGTGCAACAAGGTCATACAGGTGTTTTGGTCAGGTATCCACATATTATTGAGCATGTAGTATATAGTTTACTGCGCATGTAGCAGTTTTACAGTGACTCTTTGAAAAAGCCCTGTCACAGAGTTGTCGCTGACAGTCAGTCATGTCAGACTAGAACTGCATGCACAACAACAATATTTATCACATTCAAGCCATTATAAAATATATTTTATGATTAAAATAGATTTTCAATCAAAAGTTTCAACACTCTATGGGTGCAAAATCAGACATTATTGTACTCTATAGCTTCTGAATGAACAAACATACTTACAGTTTAAGGACTTGACTGGGCAGTGCTGCTTCTGGCCATCTGGTCCTAATAGAGTCTCGTGAAACAGCTGAAATGTCCTGGTGTTCACAAAGAGGGGAAGAAAAAGAGAAACTATTAGTACATCAATCTATCAGAACCCCTTGTTACTCCGACTGTGCAGACATGGCAGGCGTTTATTTCACTGAGTTTTTCACAAACCAAACAATGAGAAATTCCCAAGCCTGCACTAGCGCCATTGACTGCAGTGTGAACAGCACAACAATGCGGTGTAAGAATACTGAGGTTTCCTTTATTTTCTTGCTGCAACCTCAATGACCTCCTCCATTCTTTTTTCAGTCACCATACAACACCGCACTCAACTTTCACTATACAAGCTATAGTGATGATCCTGCCATCTTGCATGCATCCAGGTTCAAATGAGATCCCTTACTGTGCTGTGCTATTTCTTGGAAGCAGGCATGTTCCCGGCCCAGAGTATTTTCCCTCAGTGTCTAGTTTAGTATTTTCTTAAGTGCTTCAGTCACACAAATATCTATGGTGAACAACTCTACAAGAATACTATAAGAATCTAGTAGTATGTAAGCACTAAGCTAATGACAATTTACATGAACAACTTCAGGTGTTCTAGATTAAAGATGGACATTTGAAGCTTGTAACAGACAATCCATTTTTAATTGAAGCTCTTTTTACAGTTTCTAACACTTGTGTGGTGTTGATGTGTTTATTTCTCAGTGGTCTGGTGGACCCACCGCATTATTGTTTTTTGTTTAATCAATACAGTCATAACAATTTATATAAAAATATGAGATGTTTAAAATATCACAAGTGTCCAGCGTAGGGTTCTCCTTTAGCAGCTGTAGCCAGTCAGCAGCCTGTCCATGTTGTCCACCTTCACAAACGCACGCATATACATAAACACACAGACACACACACACTCTAACAGCAGGCCATGTAGAAGGAGAACAGAGTGAAGGACGCAGCACCTACACACTTTTATTCCTTGTGGGTTCATCCCAACACCACATGTGTAATATAAATGTGTGAGGGTGAACAGTGTGAAGACACTGAAAATGGGTTGTTTTATATATTCTTTGCAGAAAAAGATAAAAGGCCAAGGAATCTGAGGTAGAAAAAATAATAAATCGCATCATTTTTAATTTGATAAACATTGAAAATGGTTCCCACAGACTCCAACACCACACAAGGGTTAACATCTATTTTACTATGTAGAAGTTTGACAGTGACTCTTTCAGAAAAGAGATGCTGCTGCTGCTGCTGCTGCTGTTTTCCATTTGTAACATCTGACTGACTAACATTTGTGCTCACAGTGATGTGTATTTAGGACATTCAGAAGGCCTAGTGCAGTGGTCACCAACACTGGACCTGGAGATCTAATTTGTTCTAAGCATTTTCAGCCACTCCTGCTCACTGACTTCTTCCAAAGTCCTTGGCTAGCTGAACGGGAAACATTACTGTCTAATTTGAGGAATGTTAATCACAGGTCGAAACAGAACTCTTCCTGGAAGTACAGCTGTGTCCACAAGGGCATGCTACCAACTAAATAGTATGTCAAAACTACTACACTGCTATTAAAAGTTCATTCATTACTATGAATAGTGTGCACTTTTGGATGCTACCTAAATCTCCAGGAGGAGGGTTATTGCCGCTGGCCTAGATTGATTTTTTCCAGAAAAACCTTCCCACCCATGTGGAATCAAAACATGATTCCACCATCCATTCCTAATTAAGCTAGTATTTAATCGAACATGGACGGCCTTTAATTCAATATTTACTGTTTAATAATGTAGAATAAACTTTAAAAAGGCAGCTCTTGCGATGTGATAGCTTCAGTCTTTCAAAGTGAGATCCCAATATAAAAGTGATTAATCATTCAGTGCTATGTAATGGTGATGTATGATCAATTTAAGGTGTTATAGACTATGGAGTCTAGGCAATGTTTTAAGGAGATGGGGTCCTAGCAGTCAAACAGTGTACTTCATGGTAGTGTCTTGTGTCAGGGAGCTTAACTTCTGATTATATTTGCTAAACAAAGGATGTTAAACTTTAAATGTTTTCGTTGCCTGGCCAATGACATTCTTCTACAAACTGATCCTTTGTCATTTCACCTCTTCCAGTATCTCACTGATGTGTAGTATCAGGACCTCTCCAACGATGACCACATGCTGCCCCTCCTTTAGCAGCTTGGGGTTTAGGCTGCTCAGGTCTACTGTGGCAGAAAAAGGCAGCAGTGGGAAGGCCAGGACTCCTTCAGCCTCCATCAGGGGGATACAGAAGAGGCTGACATGACTCGCTCAGGGACATCGGCAAGCTCTGGTCTGTGAAGGAATAGAGTGAGGTCTAATGGTCAAAGGTCAATTACAGGTCACGCAAATGAATACGCTCATCTGGGAGGTCAGATAATTACATGCAACTTTGAAATGCCTGGCTTTACAGATGAGATGAGAAAGAGAGAGTTTACTTGTTTGGCAGAGAATGAAGGAGCATGAGGGAGAGCTTAAGGCTACAGCACAGCAGGGCACTTCAGGCAGGGCAGCACACAACACCCAAAGTTCCTGTGTAGAAGACACACTTGTGTAATTGCACTAAGAAAAACTGAAGTTGATACGCATGTGTAATTACATAGGCTGAACTTCTGTAATCCATCTGTAACATTGACTAAATCATCAGTAGTTACAGTGTTGTTGCACATGGTAGGCATGTGTAACTACACAGTTATTAGAAACACTTAATATAAAGTGGGACCAATATGAGCAAAATGTGTCTTGATGTGACTCCAATATGCATCTGAAATTAACATTCAGTTTACTAAGGCTGTAAATGGGACTGTCTACTAACTGGGGGCTTGTGAAATGCAGCATTTAAGCCCTTAAAGTCCCAGGCTTATTACATACTAAGTCTTATTATTTAGTTATTAAAGGGACTTCAATGCAAACAGGCTGAGCTATTCGTAGGCTAATGACTGGTTATAGAAGTGTGTAATAAAACTTTAGGACTGCCGGTTCGCTGTGGGTAGAGCAAAAGAGTGGAGCCATAATACAATAACTGATACCAAATGTGTTAAATTCATTCAGTGATGTTCAGTAAAGATGTGTTCTCTTAAACTGAGATTGAGTGGAGAGTAAAATGAGCTTGATGTGTATTTGAGCCTGTGTGTAGAATGTCAGCTGGTACTTTGGCGCATCTGCTTTGCTCTGCGATGCTGTGCTACTCAATTGATGTGTAGAGGCCTTGAAGGTCAAGAGGAATGTGGGTGTTGAGTTCTAGAAAGAGACAATGTGCTAACCAACAAAAACTACTCTCAGATCAGCATGAAAAGTGGCTCTATAATCCAAACACACCATCTGAGTGTGAGAGAGAGTGAGAGAGAAAGAAAAGGGAAAAGTATGTGTGTGTGTGTGTGTGTGTGTGTGTGTGTGTGTGTGTGTGTGTGTGTGTGTGTGTGTGTGTGTGTGTGTGTGTGTGTGTGTAAAAGGGAGTGAGAGTGAGACTGAAAAGGTAGAGAGAGTTAAAGGAATTTAGAGGAAGAGAAGTATAGGAAGGGAATGGGGCAGAGAGAGAGAGCATTAGAAAGAGACAGTGACAGATTGAGGGAGTGAGAGAGAGAGAGAGAGTGAGAGAGTAAAATTCTAATGTAAACAAAGCCTTTGTAAGGCAGCTGCATATTTTCACTCAAAGTGAATCATAATGATTTATAAATCTTACAAACAAATAGCTCTTTTGCACAGCCTGAAAGCACATGGACTCGCTCTGTCAAAGCATGATTTTTATTCAGAGCTTACTTTGACTTCTGGCTACGGTGAAAGTCAACACTATAAATGGCCCTGGCGAATGCTTAAAGGGCTGTTTGCTATCTGGTGTCGACCAGAGGAGGATGGGTGCCCCTTCTGGGTCTTGGTTCCTCTGAAGGATTTTCTTTCTGGATTTTCTTTCTGTAAAGCTGATTGGTCTGTAAAGCTGCTTTGTGACAACACCTGTAGTAAAAAGCGTTATATAAATAAACTTTGCTTGCTTGCATATCCTGCATTTTTTCTATATTTTATTTTACTCCTGAGGTCCACTTAGGTGATTTTATGTACCAAAAATAGTTGTAATTTGTTTGTACATTAAAATTTTTCAATCTCTTGCTCAATTCCCTTACAATTAAGCATTCTGTTTACGGTACTGTGTCTTTAAGACTGATAAAGCTCTGCTCTGATTGGCTGTCCTGTATCCAAAAATCTGTCCAGGTTGAAACATTCCTTGTGTGCTCTCTCTTAACTCAATAAAAATTCTAATTCAGAATAGAGAGGAGAATTCAGTTTTCCTTGATTTGCAAATTTTAAAACTCACAACTCAAACAGTGGTATGTTGCATACGGTTGCTAGGCTGCTTTCTCCTGAGCCAGGCGAAGACTGCAAACAGCATGACTAGCAGGATAGACACATACACTATGCCAACAATCAGCAGCTAGTAGTCCTGCTCCTACGCCAGAACTACACAACCCAGAATCACTGAGACAGAGGCCTGCATCCACTACAACACATACAGTATATACACACGCACAAATGAACACACAAACACACATGAATACACACACATAAAACAGTACAGTACGTGTATAAACATAGAATATTCAGTCATATGCAAATGTTTGAACAGTCAAAATACATATTTTAGATGATTTTATGTGTGAATTTAAGTGAATTTAGTATTTTTAACACATTTTAAAAATGATTTACAAAGTAAGTCATATTTATAGGACAAGACAGAAAAAAAGAAAGTAAATTAAATTAGCAAGACATCAAGAGCAAAACAATACTATTTATTTTTTTTGCCATAAGCCAAAAAAAAAACCATGTTACAGAGTTAAACAGCACCATGTAAAGGACATAATTTTGTTTTAAGTGCAATATTTAACATTTCTAAACATAAAGGAAGTAGGTCAAATGCTGAAAATTGCAGCAGTATTGCAATATTAAACATCTATAAGATCGTACCAGATAACTACCATTGTGTAATTATCTTAGAAGTTTCCAAAATGAAAATGTTAATATGGAGCATTTGAGCAAAATTATAAATGCTTAAACATTTTTAATATAAAAGAATACAATCATATCCTGAACACAGAACAGCATAAAACATTTTAATACCGTTGTTTAATTTTTAAGTGCTTTTGACCTCGAGTTACAGGAGTTTAAAAGGGCACTTCGTGTACATTCATGATGCCAACCAATCAGCACAGTAATGCTTGCATTCTATTGCCCAAAACCCATTTGCTGTAGAAAAAAGGAAACATAGAAGCTCTCTTTGCTTTTTTTAGCGGAATAAATATTTCTACCAAAAATTAAAAGAAAGTCCTGGACAATTGGATAGAAACTATTTTACCTTTTCATTTTTTAGCTTTTTAGCTCCACTCTCCCCCTTTCAGTCATGTTTTTTATATAATGAGGGAAATAGGAAGCGGCCAGACTCCTCATAAACTGGCTCTGATCATGTCAGAAAATATCTTTAAGTGTTGTTTTCTGCTGTCATATTACTCTAAACACCACATCAATCTGCTACCACATGCAGAAGAAGCACTCAGCTTCACAGAAATAAGCTACCACAAGCAGGAAGGATCAAAAAGAATAAAGAGAAATTGTATGAGAGACAGTCTCCTTCATGTGGGGAAGATGGTTATTGAGTTTAGGCTGAGATTAATTTTCTATGTTGCGATGGTCAGATTAAACCCCGATGTCACACACGTGGTACGCCTCGATCAGAGAGATAAACACTTTATGCTAACACTCGGTCGGTGTTAGGTCTGTCCTATCAGATGTCCACTTCTCCAGACCAGGAACATTTCATTAATGTTCTCACTGAGCCAACAGTGAATGGAGAGGAAATGTAAAATCTTATCTGTGCTGGGTTCTAACTCATAAAACAATAATAAAACACCACAGAGAGGATTAATATCTAATATTACCCCACACGGTCAGGTCTATGAGGTAAGAGAAAATATTACTGCTGACCTAATCTGACACCCTGATTTAATCTGGCAGACATTTCACAGTGCAGCTCAGGTACAGGTGGAGTGTGTTGTGTGTTTTGTATAGAGAGAGAATCAAAGGGGTGGAGGCTCAGTGCACAGTGAAGTGGAAGACTGAAGAGGGACTTTTAGAGAGAGGGACTACAGCACTTTTAGAGCTAGACTGTTTTACCAGAGGAGGTTTGAGGAGTTTGTGGGAATTGACAGGTTGATTGGTATGAGATAAAGTATCTGTGTATTCTCCCAAAATTCCCTCAGAGAGCCTGGATTAAAAGGTGATATCTTAGTCATTCACTTCAGTGTTCTGTGACACACCTCACTCAATAACAATAACAACACACTGCACAGGCGTGTATATTAGCAGGTTTTGTTGTTTCATTGAACTGGATGAATTGGAGCATTAATACTAGTGAGGGAGGTAAGTGTCCAGCTAATTACAGAAGACCACATCCTCAATAGTTATTACTGACATATTAAAAAAACACTCCAAGCGGTGCACTTCATAATTATTACTATCAGACAGTAAAAACTTCACACTGCAGATTTATACTGGATTGAAATCACTCCACAATTATTATGGTCAGACAGTAAAACTTCACTCAGAGCCGATTCATGGATGCATTTGTATTAAAACCACAGACCAGTACCTCCATGAGTTAAACTAATCCAGTTCCATTAGAGCTTAAAAAGACCAAACAGGTGAACAGAGTAAGTGATGAGTGATGGGAATGGAACAGAATGCAGAGTGATGTGGTTTCTCTAACCTCAACCTCCAGCTCTTTGCTGGCCGTCTGGAGGTTGGGGGGCACTTCATAGTGTTTCCCATCAGAACCACACTGTTGTACAAACGGTTGGATACCAGCAACACCTGTCCCTTCACCACCTATAAATCTACATGAGGAATCTGCACACAGAGGCAGAGAGAGAAAGAGAAAATTAGATATAAAAATGCTACATCTAGGAGCGAAAGAGTACTGCTGTGTGTGTTCACTGCATTCTTAATACTTTAAAGCCAAGGCTTTTACAGTGTGATTTCTCAGTCATTGTCATTGTTATTTTGTCATGAAGACTATATCTAACAAGGAAAGCAATTCATAAATTTTAATTTAGGTTTTTTTTTTGCAAACTAACATTTAAAGTAAGTAAACATATGAATTTGAATGTGCTTCAGTGCTTTTTTATTGTTACTCTGATGAAACAAACTGATAATAAGCATTTCTACAGAGATATGAATGTGTGTGTGTACTCACTCAGAAACTATAGTATATTAAAATGTCAATGCATCCAACAATAAAGGCAGCATGGAGCTTCTTTAATGCAGTCATAGAAAACTGTAGCACAAGCTCCAGTTTCACATGCTGATCCATTCTACTGCTCAGTGTACAACTACTCTGTGGGCAGATTTTAATGAATTAAAGGGGACAAAGACACAAACAAGATGTTAGCAAAGATATCCAATACAAATCCAGCCAGGCTTACTATACTGAGATAGAGAGATCACAGCAGAAATAGAGAGAAATTGAGAGAGAGAGAGAGAGAGAGAGAGAGAGAGAGAGAGAGAGAAGGCAATAAAGAAACTGATCACATTCCTCGCATGACAGCCTGGGCTTTGCAGATTGGACACACAGTTCACTTCAACACCTGTTACTGTACAGTACAGACCAGCTAGAGACCCGATCGGAACAGGCTGGCACTCAACAGATTTCTAGCAGAGTCTCCAACAATTTAACATTTTTTACCATAATCAACTACAGTACAGAGAGCACTGTAACATATTTCATGCATTAGTAGTTCTACAGAGGCAGATCAATGAGCAGTAATAACACAGTCTTACTGTTCATTCTCCTGACAAAGTTTCTAAGTGTATTATTAGTCTCTGATATCCTACAGAGTATAAGACAAGCTGCCAAGTGCAATTTTCATTTCTACAAACAAAGCCCTGGCATCCAGCAGCAAATGTAAACAAACAAATTACATGGGAATGACTGCAGTGGCATGATCGCAATGATAGTGCAACTTAATTAGATCCAAAATAAATGATAACTGCTCTCATTCCCATTACTGTTAAATATACCATTCAGTATATTGGGCCTTCAAATGCATGTTTAAAGGGACCAGTGCCACATGGATGGGATTTGATTCTTAAGGGAAAAACAGGATCTCATCTAAACCTCCCCCCCTCCACTCAACAGCTGCACTGGACTAGTGAGTCGCACTGCTTGAAAAAAACCTTGTGCTTCATTGTTAAAAACGAGTTTTTCACTTGGTTTCCCTCGCTAATGCAAAAGATTCTCACCATTAATGTGTCAAAGGCTGGAAGCTTGAGGAGCTCAAGAACAATGAAGGAGAATAGAGGGAATATGGAGGGTAGAGGGTCAGCAGGTCCACAATGGGATACCAACTCCATTTCCTGTTTGGTCTCAGTATTGTTTCCTTCCACATCGGTGAGTGCAAAGAACTGAGGTGGGTTTGTGAACATGTAACTTTTCAGAAGAGTAAAAACTTGTGTATACAAGTTTGTGCCTGTTAGACAGACAAATTCTAGCCAGTGGAAAGTGTCTGGTTCTCTTACCTTAATCTCCTGCACACTCTTACAGCCTCTGGGAGTTAGAATGGGCTTCTGACATTCCTCAAATTTGAAGTCTTCCACGTAGGTCATGTCAAATCTCTGTGTTAAGAAGCCATCAAGCACAAACTGCATTGTGGTGGTGACTTGAGACCAAATATTCAAGCCTTTAAGTGATGGAGCGATACAGATGATGGTCAGCTTGTTTCATCCTGCGTGCACTTCTAGGCACATTAAACACAAAAAACAGAACAGGGATGGATTACTGACATGGCCTTTGGGGCCACAATATCTTGCGGTACAGGAATATTTTTCAGTGTTGCGTGCAGGAGCAGGCAGGAAACCAGCCCACTGCAGGTGATGATGAATAATAATGAATAGCCTAAATAAAGTAAATACACAAATTTTTATAGCTTACAGAGACAGCAGAGCCTTCAATCCAATGGCCTCAGCTATCAAGCCCAGCAAAACCAAAATTAAATTAAATAAAGTGTTATTTCAGCAGACGTTAATGTATTTGTGAATAGACTACACTCACAGAATAGAATTCACTCACCCATCCAAATAATTGAACTCAGCTGCTCCAATCACTTTCATCGCCACAGCTGTATAAAACCAAACACCTAGGAGAGCACCTGCAGACTGCTTCTACAACCATTTGTGGTAGAATGGGTCGCTCTCAGGATCTCAGTGAATTCCAGCCTGGTACCGTGATAGGATGCCACAGTGGAACAATTGTGAAATTTCCTCACTACTAAATATTCCAGTCAGCTGTCAGTGCTAATATAACAAAGTGAAAGCGACTGGGAACGACAGCAACTCAGCCGTGAAGTGGTAGGGCATATAAAATGACAGAGCGGGGTCAACGAATGCTGAGGTGCACAGTGCACAGAGGTCGCCAACTTTCCGCCGAGTAAATTGCGATAGACCTCCAAACATCATGTGGCCTTCAGATGAGCTGAAGAACAGTGTGTAGAGAGCTTCAAGGAATGAGTTTCCATGGCTGAGCAACTGTATCCAAGCCTTACATCACCAAGCGCAATGCAAAGTGTC
The DNA here is from genome assembly GCF_015220715.1 of Pygocentrus nattereri. Lineage (NCBI taxonomy): Eukaryota > Metazoa > Chordata > Actinopteri > Characiformes > Serrasalmidae > Pygocentrus > Pygocentrus nattereri. Next base: position 9,553,627 of record NC_051218.1, read on the forward strand.
GAATGCAGTGGTGTAAAGTGCCACCACTGGACTCTAGAGCAGACTCTTCTCTGGAGTGACAAATCTCACTTCTCCATCTGGCAATCTGATGGATGATTCTGGATTTGGCGGTCTCCAAGAGAATGCTACCTATCTGTCTGCACTGTGGCAAGTGTAAAGTTTGGTGGTGTGGGGTTGTTTTTCAGGAGTTGGGCTCGGCCCCTTAGTTCCAGTGAAAGGAACTCTTAATGCTTTAGCAGACCAAGAGATTTTGGACAATTTCACGATCCCAGCTTTGTAGGAACACTTCAGGGATGATCCCTTCCTGTTCCAACATGACTGCGCACCAGTGCACAAAGCTAGGTCCATAAAGACATGGATGAGCTAGTTTGGCGTGGAAGAACTTGACTAGCCTACACAGAGTCCTGACCTCAACCCCATAGAACACCTTTGGGATGAATTAGAGCAGAGACTTCAAGCCAGGCCTTCTCGTCCAATATCAGTGTCTGACCTCACAAATGCATTTCTGGAAGAATTGGCAAAAATTCCCATGAATACATGCCTAAACCTTGTGGAAAGCTTTCCCAGAAGAGTTGGACCGACATCATATCGACATGGGCCAACATCCCAGAAAAGTGTGGACTGACATTATATTAAACCCTATGGATTAAGAATGGGATGTCACTCAAGTACATATGGCTGTGAAGGCAGACGAGCAAATACTTTTGGCAATATAGTGTATGTCAGATGTTGGAGGACCATTCGCCTTGATGGAAATTAATGGGTGGAAGCGGGCCAATATGTTTAGTTTGTGGGTGGGACCAGGACAAATTATCCTGATTTTCTGTGGGAGTGTGATGAATTCTTGTGGGAGTGGCAAGGAAAACCTCCCTAAGAGCAAGAGGAAGAAACCTTGAGAGGAACCACAACTCAAAAGGGGAACCCATCCTCCAAACAACACTAATATAAAATATTAGAATACAAAAACTGGGAAAACAGGTGAAGCAATTGTTAATTAAATAGATTGAGTTTATGCAGCAGCAGCATCAGGAGGGTCAGTTCATGCAGGTGAGATTTGCACAGCTTCTATATATATATATATATATATATATATATATATATATATATATATATATATATATATATATCTATATATCTATATAAATCATATAAATAAATAAATAAATAAATAAATCAACTTAGTATTTAGTTCTTGTTTACAGAATACTTAAATACGAATAAAACATCTAAAATACTTTTTGGCAAATAGTTGACTAATTTCCTCATTGACTTAGAGCCTATAATGTATGTCCAGACCCAACAGGATCTGACAACTCATATCCGTTTTGGAGACCACTGTTTCAGGTTAAAATTTCCTGTTCATGTTCTCACAGCTTGTCTTACACTTTTAACAGATTTCACCCTGATTTAGAGCTTTAATCAGGACTGATATTTTGGTCTGACTCCAAATACAGTCTGAGGACAACCTGCCCCACAGCACCTTATTTCTAGTCTGAATCTGGAGAAATGCAGGGCAAAGATGCATCAGCAATTATAAATGCATCCTGGCACCTTGAATCAAATCAAAATCGAATCAAATCATGAGATGTCTACAGAGTCCCATCCTTTCTTCAAAGTGTGGCTTCACACTTGTCAATGTCCTCAATAAGATTTCCAAAACATTTTAGCAACTTTCCTATTTTCCAGGTGGCTGGAAAACTCATCTCTAAATTTTCAGGTTTTCCAGGATGGGAACTCTGTTAATTTTGCTAAGCTTCATTTAATTTCTTATGCTTCTGCTTTGTGCCAAACAATGTCCAGTCTAGATACTTTTAGAAAAGTTTCTCTGAACAGGAATTATGCAGCATCTCTGTTGCATTTGCATTGAAACTCATAACATACAAGCCATTCTAGATGACATCTTGACTCACTCATGACAGCACAAGAACCAGCATTTATTAAACCCTGCTATAAGACCTATTGCTGTCAGATGGCACGCTTCATTTAAAACTCAAAAAAAGACAAAACCATGCCAGAGCACACACTGCTTTGACATTATCATAATGACTTAATAAGCCTCAAGATACTTATGTATAAAGCAATCATACCTTACACAGGCAGTTGCTCAATGCTAGCAGGTTATGAAAATGATGCTATATCAAATAAAATGTGGAATATCCAGTGCACTGGATCCAGATGAGAAGCTGCTTCTTGCTTGCATTGAGTTTCAGCAGTGCTGGTATGCGGAGGATAATCTTCAGGAAAAGTGAACAGGGATTCATTGTGTGCGTTGGGGTCCAACTCCAAACACTATGTGACTTATGACTTGGAGGCTCAGCAGATGCCAACAGTGACTCTATTTTTTGGCAGCTCTCTCCGGCCCATCACACCTCCTACATGCGCTACATTCTCCTCGACCCGTAACAGCGCTGGATGGTGACTGGCTGTTTCATTTTACGCCTGTCATCTTCCTGCCACTCATGCTTAATGTGAACATTATGCTTTCTCTCTGTGTTTATGAGGCCTAAAGCTCCAGATTCATCCTGAAGCCTTTGATAGGACTATTTTCACACATATGCAGTGATATTGCTCAGTGCTCTCTGACAATCAGAATGCAAAGTTTTAGTCAAGCTGGCAGACTTACTCTGACTTAGAGTTGTACTGTTTCTGTAACATTATCATAATACAGGCTTCTGTAGTGGCGCAATGTGCAAATAAGCCCTTCATATTGTATCAGATGTTTCAAGAGAGTGTCCGCAATTGTTTTGATGGGATACATGTGCTCCAACCAAGGAAACTTCAAAATAATGCAGCCACTACTGCTAGTATGTTTCGCTGTGAAAACCTTCTGGCTAGAATAGCTACAGGTTTGAAAAAAGCTGAGCCTGTTTAACTGTGGCAGCTACCTCCTGTCAACAGATTCTGCGTATTCTCCTCTCCATTTCAGATTGAGCAATATCACAGACGGAAAGCACACTGCTGATCCAGTTCATTAACATGAATACTTCATAATTTTCAAATGAAGTAGGGAACATCCAATAAAAATGAGTATTTTTGTGTACAGCAGTAACTTAAATCAAATTGCCAGTGGGTGTAGTCAATATTTCTAAAGCCAGCTCTATCCATCTGTGGTTCACCGCTGACAAGCTTACTGACAATGTTACTTGAATCATCTGTACTGGATTAATAACAGCTGCTAAAGAAAGAAGATTATAAAACAGACACTTCTTGGAATGAGAATAAATGTTCTCACATGGAGTTAAGTCTTCTATAATCCTTGGAGAAACCATGAATGAGAACAGTGTCTTCCTGGACTCCAGGAACTTGAAGATCTACTTTGTTTTAAGTTCTCAATGTTCAGAATGCCAGCCTATAGCATGTGAAAAAAATGCCCTTAATATGTTGGTGGGAAAGCAGAGACTGGCTGATGAACCGAGATTAGCTAAGCCCTGGATTTAGATCACAGTAACAGATATGGAAGAAAGCTATTGAGATGTTCTTCCCCAATGGTTGAGGCCCAAACTTCAATTTAGTTTTTACCCTACTCTCCTCCATTTTGGTGTTTGGGGCCTTTCACTTACATGGACACAAAACTCACTGATGGTTAAACTCTCCTCCAGAGTTTAGTCACCGACCAGAACGAAGCCCTAGCCCACCAGAAACCTCAAACCACACTTCTGTTTCCCCCATCTTTCAGCAAATCAGTGCAACAGATGACAGGTCCACTCAAGTTATGTGACCGAGGCAGATTTGGTGAGCCTCGGTCTCAAAACAGGAAACGTTTTTCTTCCATACAGCTTCCTATTAAAAACCTAAAAACAATAAAACACTTGTTCTTTATAGTTCATGGTGGGAGTATTGGACCCCACACTGATAACAGCAAAGAATTTACAGTGCAACAGCTGTGGAGCCATTCTAAATCACTAGTAAGTATAATTCAGCTTCTGTTACCTGGAACCCCAACATGCTGTCTACTGACTGCTTGTTACATCAGAAATTTAAGCATCAAATATCCATTAACACAGTTAAAACACAAAAATCACATATTTGCTTATATGTTTCAAACTTCACTGAATCAACACATTCCAATTTCTGAAATATGCCCAACTCTTCATTTATGCAGTCAAGGTAATTAAACGTTCTGCCAGGATTTGAAAGTGGAGACAGACAGTTAGGAGATTATAATCTAAATGAAAGTTTTTGAGGATGTGTCTGCTGCCTGTATGTATCACCTACAAAACTGTCTATCCAGGCCCAAAGAGTGGTCTGCAGTCAGTTAGACCACAAAAGGGGACTTTGTTTAATATAAATATAAAGCAGACTTTTTTCATTTTGGGCCATTTCTTTTGGTCCAAACATATATATATATATAGGGCATTTCAGGTAGAAACTGTAGAGAACCAGTTAGACAGTGCTGTGAAATCAGGTGAATAAACAGGTTGGCTTCCACGCTTGGAGCCAGAAGTGATGACTATATGGAGCGTTAAGTGTGGCTTTTCCATTTCCTTTTCACATCTGCTGCTCCAGCACTTTCTTTTCCTTCATTCTAAAAGCTTTTTCCCTTACAGTGGGGTTAATGGCAATAACACGTGTGACATGGTTGTTGAAGTGTATGATAAAGTGTGCATACAGTGAAACAGAGACTCACCATGTAAACCTCTTTGTCCTTGATGAAATGAGGGCAGCTGAGGACCATCTGAGGCTGCATGGCTGAGTGGAGGTAGACGCCAGACGCTATCACTGTGATGCCTCTGCTGTTACATAAAAATGTTTTAATAAGTCAAGCAACAACAATAAGGCAAATAAGAAAATGAAGAACAAGTCTACATCAAGAAACCCAATAAATAAATAATAAATAAATAAGTAAACAAGAAAACAGCGGTCTCAGGTATAACATTTCAGAGTGATGAAGTAGCAGGAAGCTGCTAGTATTAACACATATTTATTTAATGCCACTATAAAACTACTATTTGCACTACTGTGCATCAATATGCAGCTGCACTCTGTGCTGGGACAGAGAGACTTGACACGAAAAAGAAAAAAGAACAGAAACACTGATGATATTCAGATGCAGCTACCATATTAGTGCACTATGTAGGTATGTAGCCATGTATTCCATCTACCTTGTTCATCAGTGGAAAAGGACCACCAAAGGACTACATCTGATATATCTAGCTAGTGATGTCACTTTCACTGGTCATGCATCTTGCCAAGCTAATCACTGAGTTCGATCTAAATATTTAGGCATTTTTGATCTTTTATTTTTACACATTATTGCAATTTGTTGGTTTAGCTCCATGTCTATATATAGCTGATGTTGAAAGCAAACCTTGGAACAAAAAGTTCTAAGTGTCTAACAGAGAGGACAGTGTGTATACACAGTACACAATCTCCAGCAACACTGCTAACACATCACTACCATGTCAGTGTCACTGTTAGTGCTACATCAGATGGGCTACAATATATTTACCATAACTGGAGACCTACAAAGTGCACCTACATGGTAGCCTTATGTGAAAATGGCCCATGTGGTGTTTCTTTTATTCTGTTCACCTCCTGTTTATAGTTTTCTAACTTACCTCTGAAATTCACTGGTGGCACTTCCAATTGCAACTTGAGTTCCCACTGTCCAGTTATGAACCCTGATGGTCAGTGTGATTGCACCAGATTTGGGTCCAAACTGACAGAAGATTCTTTCAATAACAGGGTGCTGTGGGAGTAAAATGGTACACAGATGGATCATGGCACTACGAAAAAAGTCTGACTGTACCTGTTCCCAAAACGATTATAAATGTACTGCGATAAACTGTTTCGTGCACATTCAGTGATTCAAAACCTTTACATTAGAAATACTTAACTGTTGACTGTCCAAGTGCTGGTGCTTTGTGAAGACTCTTACTACAAATGAGAAGCCCTTGATCTGTCCCTGCTCCTTACCACTATGTACTTTGACCCTGCAGTCAGAAATGGACGCATTCACATGATCCAGACCGCAAACTAACTTAAGCACAAAGACAAAAACATCTCCCACAACTCAGACAATAAACAAGCTGTAGTTTGTGTGCTTGTGGAGTAAGCAGGCTATTAGGCTATTAAATTGCAAGCTAATTTATCAATAGCTATCATAGTACTATGTACAAACAACAGAGGAGCTATTCTCTCAGGGAAATGTCTCCTCTTGTCTCAACAATGGGGCGGCTGTGGAGTGATGCATCCTGTATGGCTGCAGAGTTTGGCGTATTTGTGTTAAGGTAGTTGGGTACGGAAGGGCAAACTGCACACTGCAGCACTTTTTGGTGTGCAGTTTGTGCCTTACAACTTGGCCTCTATGCTGAAGTCCTGTTGAACACTATGGGGGCGAGGTTATGCCACACATAGAGTACACCCATATTAAGCTCATGAAGGGCTTGTTATGAATTGAGTAGGTACAGTGGAAGCAGGGAGGACACAAAACATGTGCAGTGCAGGGATACTTAAAGACCTGAATTGTCTTCTTCTTCTTCTTCTTTCGGCTGCTCCCTTTAGGGGTCGCCACAGCGGATCATCTGCCTCCATCTTGCCCTATCCACTGCCTCCTCTACTTTTACACCAACCATCTCCATGTCCACCTTCACTACATCCATAAACCTTCTCCTTCTACCCGGCAGCTCCATCTCCAACATTCTTTGACCAATATATCCACTATTCCTCCTCAACACATGTCCAAACCATCTCAACCTGGCCTCTCTGGCTTTATCTCCAAACTGCTCCACCTTCACTGTCTCTCTGATCTGCTCATTTCTAATCTTGTCCAGCCTTGTCACTCCCAACGAAAATCTCAGCATCTTCATCTCCGCCACCTCCAGCTCAGCCTTCTGTCTTTTAGACAGAGCCACAGTCTCCAAACCATACATCATAGCAGGATGCACTACTGTCTTGTAAACCTTCCCTTTCACTCTTGCTGCTATCCTTCTGTCACACATCAGCCCTGACACCCGTCTCCACCCACTCCATCCTGCCTGCACCCTCTTCTTCACCTCTTTTCTACACTTTCCATTGCTCTGGATGGTTGACTCAAGATATTTGAAGTCATCCACCTTTACGACCTCTACTCCTTGCATCTTCACCTTTCCACCTGCCTCCCTCTCATTCACACACATGTATTCCGTCTTGTCTCTACTGACCTTAATTCCTCTCCTCTCCAGTGCAAATCTCCACCTCTCCAGATTCTCTTCCACCTGCTCTCTACTCTCACCACAGATTACAATGTCATCTGCAAACATCATGGTCTATGGAGCCTCCTGCCTGACCTCATTTGTCAACCTTTCCATCACCATTGCAAACAAGAAGGGGCTCAAAGCTGATCCCTGATGTAACCCTACCTTCACCTTGAAACCATTTGTCACTCCAACTGCACACCTCACCACTGTCTCACTATCCTCATACATGTCCTGCACCACCCTAACATACTTTTTTGCTACACCTGACTTCCTCATACAGTAGCACAGTTCCTCTCTTGGCACCCTGTCATATGCCTTCTCTAGACCCACAAAGACACAATGTAGCTCCTTCTGACCTTCTCTGTACTTCTCTACCAACACTCTCAACGCAAAAATTGTGTCTATGGTACTCTTTCTGGGCATGAAACCCAACTGCTGCTCACTGATCTGAACCTCTCGCCTTAGCCTTGCTTCAACAGCTCTTTCCCATACCTTCATAGTGTGGCTCATCAACTTTATACCTCTGTAGTTACTGCAGCTCTGCACATCACCCATGTTCTTAAAAATGGGGACCAGTACATTGCTTCTCCACTCATCAGGCATCCTCTCACTCTCCAGGATTTTGTTAAACAACCTGGTTAAAAAGTCCACTGCCTTCTCACCTAAACAACTGCCTTTCCATTCTTCATCCTTTTTAAAGCTGCCCTCACTTCCACCTTACTAATTCTCTGCACTTCCTGATCCACTATCTCTCCCCCCGTTGTCCTCCTCTCTCTCTCGTTTTCTTCATTCATTAGTTCTTCAAAGTACTCCTTCCATCTACTCAACACTCTCTGTTCACTCACTAGTACATTTCCCTCTCTATCCTTTATCAGCCTAACCTGCTGTACATCCTTTCCAGCTCTATATCTCTGTTTAGCCAAACGATACAAGTCCTTTGCTCCTTCTTTACTGTCCAGCCTCTCATACAGCTCATCATAGGCCTGAGCCTTTGCCTTTGCCACCATTCTTTTCACTATGCGACTAGCCTCACGGTACTCCTGCCTACTTCCTTCATCTCTCTGGTTATCCCACTTTTTCTTAGCTGCCTTCTTCTTCTGAATACTCTCCTGGACTTCCTCATTCCACCACCAACTTTCCTTGTCTTCTCTCCTCTGACCAGACAAAACAGCCAACACATTCTTGCCAGTTTCTCTCACCACTTTAGCTGTAGTTTCCCAGTCTTCAGGTAGCTCCTCACTGCCCCCAAGTGCCTGTTGCAATTTTTCCCTGAACTGCCTGCAACCATCCTCCTCCTTCAGCTTCCACCATCTAATCTTTGGCTCTGTCTTCACTCTCTTCCTCTTCTTTGTTTCTAATCTCATTCTACAGACAACCACCCTATGCTGCCTTGCTACACTTTCCCCTGGTACCACTTTACAATCTCCAATCTCCTTCAGGTGGCATCTCCTGCTAAGGATATAATCCACCTGTGTGCACCTCCTTCCACTCTTGTATGTCACCCTGTGTTCTTCCCTCTTCTGAAAATACATGTTCACCACAGCCATTTCCATTCTCTTTGCAAAATCTACAACCATCTGACCTTCCGCATTTCTATCTTTCACACCATACATACCCAGCACCTCTTCATCCCCTCTGTTCCCTTCACCAACATGTCCGTTGAAGTCTGCACCAATCACTAATCTCTCCTCTCTAGGGACACCATCTACCACTTCATCCATCTTACTCCAAAATTCCTCTTTCTCCTCTAACTGACAACCAACCTGTGGTGCATATGAACTGACCACATTCAAAATTATACCATCAACCTCCAACTTCAGGCTCATGATCATGATGAGCACTTTTCACAAGCTGTTCCTTTAGGATTATCCCTACTCCATTTCTCTTCCTCTCTACACCATGATAGAACAGTTTGAATCCACCTCCAGTGTTCCTGGCCTTGCTTCCTTTCCATCTGGTCTCCTGGACACACAAAATATCTACCTTCCTTCTCTCCATCATGTCTGCAAGCTCTCTGCCTTTACCAGTCATTGTCCCTATGTTCAGAGTCCCTACTCTAACCTCCACACTCCTGCCTTTCCTTCTCTCTCGCTGCCTTCTAACCTGCCTTTCTCCTCTCCTCTTTGATGGTCTTCGACCTACAGTAGTCCAATTTCCACCGGCACCCTGCTGGTCAACAGCACCAGAGGCGGTCGTTGTTAACGGCCTCTACCAATCCGGTATGGCAATCATATTTGTGATCTGTATGATAGTTTTGGCACAAGTTTTATGCTGGATGCCCTTCCTGACGCAACCCTCACCATTTATGCGGGCTTGGGACCGGCACCAGAAGTATACAAAGTACACCCCTAATGGCTGGTTTTTAAAGACCTGAACTGTAAAATAGATAAATCACAGGACTGTGTTTAAGGCGATGAAATCACTGCATATTAATAGGGTTAATCTTTCTTTAAATACAGTGATTATGCCATTTTCCATATTTCTTCATATTTCCAAATGGATTATTTGGTAAAAGTACTGTCACTGGTCAGTGCAGAGCTAAACACTGTTCATTGACCATCTATGCTATCTATGTCTGGGGGTCACACTGCAGTCAAAGAAACTGATCCACAAATGAAGGCTTTAACCAAGTTTAACAGAAGGAGGAGATCTAAGCAAAATCTACATTAATGACTTACCAATAATTGGTGCTCTTCTTCTTAAACAATCTGCATTTCGTTCCAGCCACTGCAAACTCAACAACCTTGGTGTTGAAACAATCTTTCTTACTGAAGGCAACATTTTTGCCACAGTCATGTTGGGATGGCCTTTCAATGGGCTGTTGTAGGAAAGTCCTAGAGAAGGCAGAGAAATCATTTTTTTTCATGTTTTTTCAGTGCACTATGCCATGATCAGATAGCTTATAGTTTTTAGAGCCCACCTTGCCCACACTCTGATGATAAGATCACCTACATGTGAAACATAAACAGCTTGTACTTGTTTCATATTTAATACATGATAACACAGTAAAAATGTAATGTAAATAAACAAAATGATTTATTCTAATTAATATGTACATTTTTGGCATTGGGGGCTTAGTTTAAAAATGTTGGCAGAATATGGAGTTGCATTTATTTTATCTATTTAGTTATTACCAGTTCAAGGACTATTTGCTCATCAACTGCAATTCACTATCTGCAGTCTTTGAGCGGGCTCAGGCCCCTGGCCATGAGTAACCCCTTGGGCACTGGCCCAGTCAGCAATCCCTGTTCATACAGTGTCATTTTGTGTTACATACACTACTTTTTCCTGCTCCAGAGTATGACATGTTTTAGTTGAATAATTTCAGTTAAAAAAAACAACAGCATTTAACCCTCTGTATTTTTTAGTCTTGGGGTGGTCACTAACAATGCATTCTTAAACTGTCTCCTGTCAACAAGAAGTCTTCACACAATATGAACATTTTAAAGGAAAGACATCTCAAAAAAATGAAATGTCATGATTTATATAACTGTGTGAATCTTTCCTGATATTGAGAATTCATTAAAATGTTTTAAACAGAATCTGTTCACTAAATTTGAACAATGCCACAAGGTTTAAAGCAGACAAAATCAATGAAGGTCAGAGTTTCATCTGCACTTGATGCTATTAGCTCAATGCTATTGTCTGCTCAGTAACCATGGCAATAAGGTTTGTGGTTGGGCAGGGCGGTTACCTCAGTCATGAGAATGGGGCAGGAGTCTTGGCTCCAAAGGGAAGTCTCACACTGAGCTGACCAACTGCAGAGGTTTCTGTTCCTGCACCATCCGCAGCCCATGAAGGACGGAGCCAGGAGACACGAGCTGCAGCTACACAACTGCTCACAGCCTGGACCAATCAGTCAGAAGGAAATAGACAGTGTTCTTTCATATATAGAGCACTTTGTAAGTAACTGGATTCTCCCTCGGAATTAAGCAGTTTCAGCTGAGAAGGTCCATTTTGATTCAAGGGTTTTTATGAGTTACATTGTGCATATTGATATACTATTAAATAATGACCATATTTCAGAAGAGCTAGCCTCGTTAGATCAAGCAAGCAATGTGTCTCTCACACAGCCTGATTATATCAGCTCTCTAAATTAAGTACTACTGAAATTAAATTTTTTCACTTTGTTTCCTGTGACCAGCAGTATGGAGGCATCTGATCACTGTGGAGACAGCAGGGCCACCTCTGAGGACACATGGTGACTGTCCAAGAGGAAGTCCACATGCAGCTTTCCCATTGCCAAATGGGAAACGAGAAACCAACACCTGCACAGCTTGCCAAAAAACAACAGGAATTACCTCTCACATCCAAATCTTTTTTTGTGGAAAGATGAATTCACTGTGTACTGTAAAAGGCTGCATTCTGTGTCAGAGCTATGACAAAATGTAAAAAATGGTAAAAAATATTCCCTTCAGGGAACACTGATGTAAATGACTGTACATAACAACATGCTTTGCATTGACCATCTTCTTGTGGAAAGGCTGACAGACTAGTTTCTCATTTTCAGCTGTTTAACATTGCCAAAAGTCTAAGGCAGTCTATAATTCTGTATTTTTGGTTTTAGGCCTAAAATGAATACTCAGTGTAGGCAAAGCTGCATCACAAATCCATGTTATTCATACTTTTTTGGGTAATAGGTCATAAACTGTTAAATTACAGATCATGCCCCGGAACTTTCCTCAGGACAGAATGCAAATCAAAGGGCAGAGGAATCCAGAGGCAGTCTCTGTAAAGGCACAGGCTCTATTTTGCCATGGATCCTGTAATAACTGCTGTTTTGCTTCTTTCAGTAGAAGATGACAAATTGAAGCATGATGACTGCGGCTGATGGCAGGGAGTGGGTGCAGACAAAAGTCATAGCTTCAGGCAAGTGAAGACATAAAGACTGCTGCTGATGTGGCATGTTGAGAGGTGTTGGAACACTGGCTCTGTCTCCACACACCTGGACTAACATTTATCATCTGACCAAGTCTGAATAGTGCATTAGAGCGTGTGCTCCATTAAAGATAACAGGCTATCCATGCTTTATCCCTTTTCACAATAACTATAAAATGCAATAGTAACCATTTTGGAAGTTCCTCAGTTGAACAATGCATTTTTCCTTCCATAATATTGATGGAATATATATAGATGATAATGTGAATCATTTACAAAACCAGAAACAAAATGGACTATTGTCTTAGTAGGCAAGCAAGCAAGTCAACATGAACAAAAGTCTCTCTGAAGTTGTGCTGATGGTTTTATCTCAACACAGCTGTCTTTGTGGAGAGATGTGAATTCTTTGAAGGCCATGGCTTAAAACATTTCCTATACCTTTTCATCCAGGAATTTAGTGATGGATGGCCCATTACACTGAAGTGGACACTGAAGCACAGTGATAGCACGAGTTGAAGTACAATCCTTGAAAAGGCCCATTTTTTTCCTCGACATAGTCTGTTTTTTTGTGAGGAAACTTGATGCTGTTGTATGAGGACATCCTAAAATGAATGCCTTAACATAAACAACTCATATGACATGTATAACATCTGTTTGCTGCACTGAGCACATATAATGAGCACAATCGCCTATCTAGTACAATCTTACCTACATTTGGTAATGAATAAAGTTTAAAGTATAATATCACATCACACAACATTTTTAAAAGTACAGAAATGCTTATGTATGGAAATATGTGTGTCTTCCTGTGGTTTTCAATAATGAAATTAATAAATGAACAACTATGTTTTTAAACCATTATAAACCATCAGTAAAAACAGTTATTGTTAGACTCAGTCTGTACAGTGTGTTCTACAATAGAAATTTCCATGAATGGCTTTTCTAAGTCTCCACAAAGTCTTATAGGACATGCAAGCATTCCTTTACCATACAAATATCAGATGCTGGAGAGGAGTACCTTTCACAGGAATCATAATTTTCCATTGCTTTTAATTGTGCTTAAGAAGAGTCTGAACATGACTAAGGCCTTAGAAAATCAACAAAGCAGCTTTCAGAGACAAACTGAAGACTCACTATGGCCATGGTCAAATGTGACTTGCTATAAAGTAAGAACATATGCATCTGTCAAGTATCAAGGGGCCCTTCGAGTAGTAATGAAAGGCTAAAAGCAATAGAGGCTTGTGTAATTACATCTAGAAAAAATAGAAAATGGCCATAAATTAGGGTTTATTGTGGGAAGAATGCTGTGCAATCAGGGAAATTACAGCATACTGTGCTTGTAAGGGAAGTACTGCCCACAAACACTAGGACAGGTGTTCAGTCTCTCATACAGACAGGGAAGGGAGAGAGAAAAATGCCATTTTCCTCTGAGATACTCATATATGGGAGCTCAAGGACTTATACTGAAACAAGTGATATTTTGTTCTTGCTTGTTTATATATCTCTTACCCCTCTCGCTGGGCTATCTAGGGCTCCAATGACCATCACTTTTCAATAAATCAATAAATTGGGACAAAATTTGGATGTGAACTGCACTCTCACAGTTGACACTAAGCAAGCAGGTATGTTTGAACAGATGTGTGATGAGCTGGAGTTTCTTGTAAAGTGCTTTAGCAGGTCAGAGGTGACTGTGGTGCAAACAGGAAAAGGCTACATTCTCCAAAATGGTCCTGGCACCTGCACATTCATTCTTCAGGTCATTTTTTTTACTGGTCATGTACCAGCATCCTGCCCATTTACTGCGAACAAAATATAACAGAGGGAAATGCTGCTGGCCAGTGCATACTTGTAGAAGATATATCTGAAGTGTCTTTGAATTTCACCAGTCATTTTGACTGATTAAAATTCAACGTAAATTGGAAAGCATAACAAATGTTCCTTCCATACCATGACAGAGGATCTCTGAGCTAGATGATTCTCTCAGTTAAAGGTAGTAGTGGCGACACTAGAATGTGAAACATATTGTTATATGTTAATACTACTTTTCTCACCTGCTCACGCACTGTGACATAATCAAAACTTACCAGACATTTTAAAGGCAGGTAAAAGTCAATACGTTTTGATGGAAGATAAAGGGAAAACATGAGTTCTGTCTTTTAAATGGAATGATACGATGAGTTGTGCTTAGTTTGACCAGGGAGATGAACTAACTAAGTTAAAAAAAAGGTTCAATTTGATCTTTTTGAGGTTGGCTTTAAGGAATATGATGTATCTTGTTATATATGGTGTTGATTCTACAGCGACCTTATAGGAAGAAACATAACTAGCAGTAATAACTGTATTCAATACAAATGTGTCTTTGTAACTGGAGAATATATTCTTAAAGTGAGGTTTCATGTTTACACAGTTTTCACCCCTACCCAAAATATATTTGACTGGTTGAAACATGGTTAGCTACAAGGCTAATATAGTTAACAAGTAATGGAATCTGTTAGCCACTCATTTAAATCAAATAGACTGGTAATCTCAAATAGACTTGCTTATGTGGTTTCTGACACTATATGACGTACTGTTATCTATAAAAATAAATAAAAGTACATTGCATAACTAAAAACAGTATTAGCTTTACATTTGTAGTTTGATTGCAACCTACTCTATGATGGCAAGGTAAAGAAAAAAATATATTATTTAATTTGTTTACTGTCATTATCAATTTTTTACTGTCCTGAAGTTCTTACCTGGATGACCCTCCCATCTGCAGTCCCCAGTGTAGTCACTGTGTGCTCCTGCATGGACTCCACAGCAATGGTGGGGAGGATAATGTTTCAGAAGCTGCCATTATAACAGTTCTGAGGTGAGCATGTGCAGGAAACCTCCACTCAATAGCTTGTTTTCCACATCCTAAAGAATTGCCATAAAGATCTAGAGAGAAAAACTATGTTGTGACGCAAAAGCAACTTTAATAGTTTCAATCAAATTAGACACTAGCTCTGAATACCTCCACTCTAAATTGAAGTGTCAACATCTCAGAGGATATGGATAAGCTTAACACATGCTTGCCATTTACATCTATTGAGTCCATGACGCATTTGGATGGCTATGCTCTCAGGTGTCAGAAATTCAGAAATACAATACAGTGAAATACAACTCGGTGGAAATTCATCTCTCCTGCTGCTCCTCTAGAGCTTTCACTTAGTCCAGTTTTCTTTGGCTGTGATTGCCAGACTGTGGAGCCTGATCTACTAGCTCATCTAGCATTTCCTACATAGTTTGAGGGAGAACTGAACCAGTTCGGTCCGGTCTCTCAGTGTTCACTGAGTTGCATTCATCGAACTTGTGGGAAGTCAGCCGGGTCGTTCTAGCTTGAACTAAATATTCAAGTTTAATTTGTAAGACTCCGGATCAGCAGCTATTAAAGGTGGAGAAAGAGGAGATTTGAGGCCTACTTTGAGATCAAGCCTCAGGGTCACAGACCCTAGCATGAAGGCCAAGGAGTTGTCAATAATTAATGAAACTAGAGCCTGGCACTGCAGGGCATGACTAAAGGGCCCAACCAAATGCAGGGAGCAGGCGCTTAATGATTAAAAGGGGGATCACAGCAACTCTGCTCAGCTGGTGTATTGTTACACTGTATAATGGGAGAGGCAAAGGATAATCTGGCCAGTTTTGAGGTGGATTCGCCCCTCATACCAATCGCATAAATGTCTGATTTCAGGAAGGCCTCAAACAGTTGTTTTCCCAGATTATCCTACGGTGTGGGGACTGTAAAATCCAGTCCAGCAAAAATAAATGTTTTTAAAAATAATTTGACTGGGGTTTTTCAAATATTTGCATACATACATATGTGTGGGGTCTCTTGTGTTTTCACCAGTTAGGATTCATTTATTGTGGGCCTGTTATTCATTAGGTATGTTCTTTAGTGTATAGTTTTTCATTTCATCGGCGCTACAATGCTATATATATGTGTGTGTTTATATATATATATATATATATATATATATATATATATATATATGTAGCTTATATTACATTAACCTTGTATCGATATTAAAAACTATAGAAGAAGAAGTACATTGAAATATGTTTTAGTCAGTCAACTACATTTGAAGAAAGGAAACATTGTTTTAACTTTTATTTTTAAGATTTTTTTTTTTTTGGGAACCATTCTATGAACCATGCCAAAACGTACAAAGACACACAAATGAATGCATTCAAACATACAGAAGAGGCCAGTTTAGCACATTCTAACCATAACCTTCAGTACAAGAAGGCAACAGTACTTACATTCTTACAATTCTTCTCACTCTCTCTCTTTCCTATAGTGAGTAAGATGTATGATTCACATTCAAAGAGAAACTCACAGCTTCATTTGAGGTCACGCCTCAAAGGGGCACTTTGAAGCTACTGAGAACAATACAACCAGGTCAGAGGACCACTGGGCCCAGCTCCCATTTCAAACCAAGTGGGTTCACTTTCTCTCAGCCAGAGCCAGCCAGGAAGATATGCCCTGGCTGATGTGTCTCTCTGCTCATTCCCTGGAGAACTGGATAGGAAAAGATGAGGAGAAAGATGAGGAGAAAGTTGGAAGGGGCAACAACAGCCTTTGTTTGATTTGAGATGGAGACAGAGCGAAAGTATAAGAAAGTCAGCCAGAATGACTGCTTTAATGTGTCTTCAGCCTTATCAGGTGTGCTTTGATCATGCGGCAATCCTGCTGCTGCTTTGCCCTCTCAAAAGGACTTGGACACAAGCAGGTGTAAGAAAGTGGAGCAGGTTTTTTGGACGTTTGGCCCATCACCAGCTGAGCAAACTAAAAGATTGTATTTCTACCTTATGGCAAAAACAAGACTGGAGGGATTTTTTCAAAGCCAATAAACCTAGCATTTGTTTTGTGGTTGGAGATCTAAACAGAGAAAATCAAATAAATCAGCCGAGGAAAAAAAACAGGGTTTTTGTGAGGATCAAGGACATAAAAACCTGTGCAGTGTTTTGACAGGCTTCAGTAGCTATTACACTGAGCCTTTCTCCACTGGCCTTGAGTCAGGACCTGTGTTTCAATGTTATATGTGCTTTATGCACAGCCTCATCTCACTCATGTAGTGTCTCTTTGTCATCTCCTCATATTTTATTTATTTAATTGTTTCCTCACACATGGTGCATCATATTTAGGCTAAAAGTTAAACTAAATCAACAAAGATTTGACTTATTTCCACTCACTTTATTGTTTTCTTTTGTTAAGCCACGGTCAAGCAGGACGTGAATAAAAGTTTCCTGGCAAAAAAAGTCATTTCAATTGAATGAAGAAGGACACAGGAATGCTTCACTCTGAAGTTCATCTAGGGGAACTTTAAAGGGAAATTCCACCAAGATTTTTGCTTAATTCAATTGTTGAGATGTAAACTAAGTCATTCAACATGGTTTGATGTGAAATAGTTCAGTGTAGAGTTTTTTTTCAGATTTCTTTATAGAGGTTGTGATAGGAACCAGGCATCTACAATGTAAATATAGCCATTATGTGCCATCCAAAATGAACAGTGAGCAAAACAGGTTTTCATATGTAATGTGTAATTGGTCATTTTGAAATTCGCCTTACAATGTCCTGTATGTACCTCTCCACCATGAATTGTTTTGAAAAAGTACAGTTTAGGGCAAATATTTGCTGTCATGAAACAATGTATTCATAATCATTTCATGCTATTGCCTTCTATGAGGTAACTTTTAAAGGCCTTACATGGCCTCAGATGTTTGGTTCCTATTGCCACCACTGATAACAATTCTGAGTTCTTTAGAACAGAGCATTTTACTTTAAACCATTCAGAATGAAGCTGTTTATATCTTAACCATTTAACTAAGCATGTGCCCATAAAAGACAAGACGGCGGCTGTAGTGTCATCTTTCTGAAAAAATAAAAATTCCTCAGTTAACATAATTTCTTGGCACGCTGTAAAAAGGGGGAAAAAAAGAAAAAAAACTACACTGCTATGCTGTTAACTAAACTATACATTCCCTCTAAAAGCATACCACAACAGGGTCAGCTACAACTGCCAGTTTTGCTTCACCCTATAGCTGAAAAAACAGCAAGATAAAAATGTGTGAATGCAGATTGATGGTGTATAATGGAGGCAAAGCGTCACCATGCTCCAGCTTCCAAAAATATTGTCCTACAGCAAAGGGCACACAGGCCTTCATCAGTCTCTGGGTTTCATGGGTGTGTGCACAGGGGCTCAAGCCACCAAGGGGTCCTCGAGAGCAATTATGAGAAAATTTAAACAGCTGTTTTAACTCAAGTGGAAACTTTACTATCAGTTCAATGTGGAAAAAAATTAACCAAATGTGTCATTGTGTTACACCTGATCAGAATCCTGATGCTCTCCACAACCTTTCCTGAACGTCTGCTTAATCTGTAAAAGCAACCCCTGACACTTTGATAGAGTAGTGCACAACCATTTCCAAACTCACATAAAAAATGTCAGCCCAAGTGAAAGAAAAAGTCATCACACCCTTGTTGGTAGTGATATGTGATAAGACATGTATGCATAAAAACTGAATCCATGCCTGCTGCAGCAGGACACTTTTGCTAGCATACTTGACAGTTTGGGTTTTAAAGTTTGCTGCTTTATATTCTGTCTTTATGTTCATTTCAGCTGTCCAATTTGAACTGGTCTGCAACAGGGTGAATGTTTTGCTTGTGAAGGGCAGGTGTATACTTTATATGGAAGTGTTGTATTGACTGTTGAGTTAATGTTAACCTGTGGTTTTGTCAATCTGTGCATAATCTTGTTATTTTCAACTGGAAAAAATACACATTCATAGCAATGACATGCTCAACATCATGCAGTTTGTTTACAATAAACTGTATAGCCCTCAGGTAACCTGTTGTGACATAAAAAAAAACCCTGACCACACAAAAAAAGGCAGCCAGGATAACTTGATGACCTGGGCTTGCTTGGGGTTGGGCAGTATAATGATATTTATCATTGATGTTATAAATTATCATGAATATTCTTAGTACTTATCTGTATGTTAGTACTTATATTTCACTGCAAAGAAAGCATTATTAGCCCTGCTACTGGATTTAGTCATGCATAGCATGTGAAATGCTGCTTTTTGTCTGTATTAACTTATCAGACCTCTTTAATATTGTAATAGATATCGTGTATCATTTAAGTATTGTGGTATAAGATCTTTGCATTATCATCCACTCCTATAATTGCCTTGATATAAACAAGAGCTGTGGTGAAGGGAGCAGCAGCACAAATGTGGCTCTATTTCAGCGTTTAAAACAGCTTGTATTGTGTCCAGCACAATGGTATGGTGATAGGGTTACTGAGACCAACCTTTGGTGTTTTACAGCTTTATGGCTTTTGGCATTACCTCAGTGTGCCTAATCTGAGTGTAAGGAGATCACCAGGCCGTAATGTTTTCTCAAACGCTCACTACTCCCCCTCAGGCTGAAGTACAGTGAGGTACAGTCTGCTACAGCCATGCACAGCCCATCAGCTGCCCTATGAATGAAATAACATCACCTTTGGCCATATGCACAGGTTGTGTTGTAGTTGCAAATGTAGTAGCTAGAAAGGGGGTCCCATCTGCACTTTGTAAAGCATGCAACCGAGCAACCTGACTCCTGGTGGGGATTCTTAGATTTCTGGATCATGAGGATAAGCAGTGAAGGGTAATTAAAGAAGTTGGCAATAGTTGAATTAAAGCCCAGGTCTTAAGGTCTACATAAAGCCAAGATAATATGAAAAAACTAACAGCACCAATTCAGAGTAACACCTACATCACAGTCAGAAGTATTCCATGATGAATCCATCAAGAGAGACCAGTACCATGCAGGTAGCAAGGCCACTGATGCCTACCATAGGGGTTTGTTATGATCGTGTGAAAGACCTTAGTAGAGTTCTTATATGGCTCTTGATGATGCCTTTTTGCATTCCCCCTCCTGTTCAAAAAGATTTGGGGAAGAATTTCTATATTTTTCTATTAATCTGCAAATGTTAAAGGTAAACTTAAAAATGAAGCCAAAATAGCAATTGTGGCATGTGTAAATGTTTGGACACCCTACGAAGTCGGTACTTAGTAGCACACATTGTCAGCTATGACAGCTTTCAAATGCTTTTGTAGCCAGCCAGGAGTCTTCTGTTCTTTTAGGGTTTTTCATCCACTCATCTGTGCAGAACACTGCAGCTATACACTCACCGGTCACTTTATTAGGTACACCTTGTTAGTAAAAGGTTGGACCCCCTTTTGCCTTCAGAACTGCCTTAATTCTTCATGGCATACTTTCAACAAGGTTTTGGAAACATTCCTCAGAGATTTTGGTTATTTGAGTTACTGTTGCCTTTCTATCATCTTGAACCAGTCTGCCCATTCTCCTCAGACCTCTCACATCAACAACGCATTTTCGTCCACACAACTGCCGCTCACTGGATATTTCCTCTTTTTCGGACCGTTCTCTGTAAACCCTAGAAATGGTTGTGCGTGAAAATTTCAGTAGATCAGCAGTTTCTGAAATAATCAGACCAGCCTGTCTGGCACCAACAACCACGCCACGTTCAAAGTCACTTAAAATACCTTTCTTCCCCGTTCTGATGCTCGGTCTGCACTTCAGCAAGTTGTCTTAACCACCTCTACATGCCTAAATGCAGAATCTTCCTGATTGTTCTTGGACTTCCACAGTTCCCATTAACTGCCATGTCTTAATGACATTTCAGACAGTGGAAACTGTGAGTTGGAAGAGCAAGGGCATCTTTTACCAGCCTTCTCCTGCATTGTAGTCATCAATAAGCTTTATTTTCAGATCCTCAGCCAGCTGCTTAGTGGAACCCATGGTTGCTGAGTGTTAGCACAAACTCTAAATAATCAGAGAACGCATTACACTCACCAGCTGACCATTTCTAATGACAGTTCTTGACCCGCTTAACTGGTCCTAACAAAGCAGTTAAGGGTTAGCAAGTCAATTAAGTTCTGAGGCTTTACAATTGGAATGGTGTCCAAACTTTTTTTATGTCAGAACTAGCATTTTTATTTTTTGATTAATCAACTGTAAACATTTGCAGAAAAATGCTAATTATTTTTTAAACAGTTCAAAATTTAACAGGGTCCGGGGAGCCCAGGCTTTTTCATACAAGTATAGCTTTTCTACATTTATACATCTGGCAGACACTCTTGTCCAGAGTGACTTGTTCTTTAATCTTGTTATTAATGTAGGCCAATACAGCAATAGGAGAATTAGTGTGGTGTATTTGTCTGGCTGGGAAATCAAGTCCTGGTCTGCTGCTTGAAAGGCAGCAACGTTATCCACTAGGCAGGCATCAGCAAGTACCCACAAAGAACTACTAAGCTGTAAGTTGCTCTGGATAGGCTCTTCCCCTTCTACCTGTGAGGAGCAATCCACCCGCAGAAGACATTATGGCTTTCTATGTTTCTATTTGAGTAACATGGCATGGGCGAGTCAAACTGCTCAACATGCTACCAAAAATGCTGTTCAAACTCACTTAATTTATAGTTAGCAACAAGTCATTATTTGATTAATTTAACCAAATCATTATTTAGTTGTGAGCAATCCGCTCATTGCTGTTTTATATTTGATCTTGGGGGCAGATTCTAAACTCAAAATATGCATGCATATGTATATTAATGGTATTATGCTTTGTATTATTATTATCATATAGTACACATTATTATGTGCGTCTTTTTCCTCTCAGTCAACTCATTGTTCGTACCAGTGCTTTGAGTCTGACTGATGGTGGACTGGCCTTTGGACTTACTGACGAGATCATTTCATTTATGCTGAGCAGAGGTTTACAATATATTTACAGAAGCACTATAAAATAAAATAAAATGTCCATAAAAATTGGGGATAATTTAGCATTAAATCACTTTGAAGCATTAGTGGAAAATGTCCATTCATTAGAGCAAAACAAGACAGGCCACTGTTAAAGGATTCATCCTTACCACAACCATGTTACAGCACACAGCCAATACAGATGCCAGTTTATGTGACTGAAGGACAAAAAGCACAGCCCTAAAACTAACGTAGCATTACAACCGTTTAAAAGATCAAATCCAGCACTGAAAACCAGAAAATAATCAAAAAAAGAACTTCTGGTTTGCAGCAGCCCAGAATAATTAATTCCATTCTTTACTGTGAGGACTTGGCAGACGGTGTTTCTCTCTGATGATCTCGCCTTTCTTCATGTCTTTTGGTTCAAAAAGACAGAATAAAACATGTCTTTTGTATGTTACAGGATCTCTGTACTCAATTTTCATCTAATTCAGTTCAGAGTGTGTCCCTTATAAAGGCAGCTACAAACACTCTCCTAAAACACTAACTTAAAAAATTCAAGAATAATAAGTTTTTTCAGTACTCTTATAGACAGATCTTAGACTTCTACTGTATTTAAAATGTTCTTTTTAATTGTACAGCTGCCTAAACCAATCAAGGGGCATTTTGTTATAGCTGAGTGGGCAAAATAAGTTTCAGTATAAATAAATGGATTTATTGCTTTGAATAATTTAATCATATTTGTTTTATCATGTGAATGTAGAGTTTACATTAGTCTCACAAGCCAGATCAACAGAGACAGTGGCTAGGAACTGCCTACCAAGGCTGTTTGACTGACATGCCAAGCGACTAATCAGCATGTAGGAGGAGGCAACTGTGAAAATCCAGCAACAACATTACATAAATATCTTGCTCTGAAAGGTTAATTTTGAGGTCCAGTCCAGTCAGCTATTTGCCACTGCTGACTAGAAGTTAGCTGGACAAACATAACTTTGTTTCACATCTGAATGATAAACACTGCACGAAAGTGCATAGACCTGAACATGTGAACACCTGAACATAACCAAGATGCAACAGACAAAATTACGATTGAAGCCAGCTATGTGTGCACAAGATGTTACATTTTCAAGTGGGCAGAGCATCTGTGGCTCAGCCTAGATTCACATGAACTGAAAATGAAAACCACATAATTTCCATTTAATAAGATATCCAGTGAGAGCAACAGTGGCTGCATGTTGCAAACAATGAGTATACATAACTTATGTATTTCATAGATAAGGTCAAAGGTTTCAAGGGGAACTGGAGCATTATACTATGCTATTGCTTTTTTAGTTTGTTGCTAATTGATTTATTTATAGATTTCTTGGCAGACCTGTCCTGAGTCACTGAAACTGCCGAAAAATTGACAAGGTGGTATGTATTGCTTGTAAATAACACTTCAGACTCCATGTATTTTAAGGATACAAATTCATAGCATTGCAGTGACTTGAAATTTATATTACCATTATGATGTATCAAGAAAGCTATCAACAGATCTTGCCATTTCTAAGCTGCATTTGAACAAGAGGACTATTC
This sequence comes from Pygocentrus nattereri, assembly GCF_015220715.1. Lineage (NCBI taxonomy): Eukaryota > Metazoa > Chordata > Actinopteri > Characiformes > Serrasalmidae > Pygocentrus > Pygocentrus nattereri. The sequence continues at coordinate 9,577,048 of NC_051218.1, forward strand.
ACAAAGCCACATCATGCAAGCAGCTTGGCTTTGTAGTAAAAAAACAGCTGGTTCAAAGAGTTGAACGGTCTAATGAGTTTAAAAAGTAGTGATATTTCTAGATCACATTATAGTATAAAGTTATTAACATGCTAACTTTGACGCCGCTAACTTATACATTTCATCACATATGCAATATATTACATGTAGTTTGTTCACCAGGTTTGAGTCTGCACTTCTGACTTCATGTTTGTTTCACAGTCAAGCAATAATAAATACATAAACTTTTTTCCATGTAATAGACAGTCCAGCGAATGAAATCATAACAAAGTGCTTATTCTGCTACTTTAAAAATGTGGTATTGATTAAGAGTTTAGGATCAGCTCTTCTGCTTGGTTTTCTCTTGATTTTGGGCTTAATTTTGTTTAGGTGAGCTACTAATAAGAAATAACTGATATTCACTTACATCATGCTTTTGTTACCATCAATAAGTGTGACTTCTAAGGGACCTGACAATGGAAATATTGTTTCATGCAGCATGGTTAACACTCTTTAAATGCCCTCTTATCAGTGACAGGTAGATGGGGGTGCTAGCAGTGCTCCTTTCTGTGGCTTAAGCAGCAGATTCTGAGTGAGACAAGAGCGTGTTGGTACACATACCAGTGTACAGACTGTAGCCAGATAGGACAGAGTTCACTTCAACATAACCAAACCTGGGAGGGACCACCCAAGCTGAGGGTGATGACAAACAACAAAGGCTAAGAATTACAGTCGTACTTAGAAAGCTCTTTCAAATTGCATGTCTTGCACAAATCCTTGTTAAATAGGTAGGTCTCAGGTGTGATTTAAAGGAAATGACCAATGCTTTAATTTATATAATAATAAATTTGTATTATTAATACAATAATACAAATAACACAGTAGAAGTGTTTATCTAAAAAATGTAAGTATTGTGATGTAATATTTTTGCCATATCATCCATCCCTCTCTGACCATCATACCTGTATAAGCTTGTTGTACATGCCATTCCAGGAACTGATGCTGGACGAGAAGGCCTGGCTTGTTGGCCTTCAGTGGTGCTGACGTCCGCGATCTGTGCAGGCCATTGGGGTTTATGGACCTCCCTTTGTGCTCAGGACTGTTGTCATCATGAAACGAAAAAAGACCTTTCCCCAAACCGATGCCACAAAGATGGAAGCCTAAACTGTAAGTCTAAAATGTGTTTGTATGCAGTAATGTTAACATTACCCTTCACTTGAAGAAACAGCTAAGACTAAACCCTGAAAAACAGCCTCCAACCATTATTCCTCCTCCACCAAACATTTCTGTTGGAACTATGCTTTCCAGTAAGTAGCTTTCTCCTGGCATCAAACCCAGATTCATCCATCAGACTGCCAGACAGTGAAGTGTGATTAATCACTCCAGAGAACATCACTTTTCCACAGCTCCAGAATCTAGTGGCAGAGTGCTTTACACCACTCCAGCCGATGCTTGGCATATAGTGATTTTAGGCTTCTGTGCAGTTGCTTGACCATTGGAACCAATTTCAGGACACTCCTGACTCATAGTTCTTGTGCTGAAGTTGCTTCCAGAGCCAGTTTGGGACTCCAAACTAGTGGCATCCTATGATGGTGCCATGCTTAAATTTACTGAGCTTTTCAGTACAACCCATTCTATTTCCAGTGTCTGTGTATGGTGACTGCATGGCTCTGTGCTGAATTTTCTATACTTGTTTCAGGTAAGTGTAGCTGAAACATCTGAACTTAATTAGGAGGGGTGTCCACATACTTTTAGCCATATAGTGTATCACAGACATGATGTTCTTCATAAACACATTCAAACCACAAACAAGAGGCATCTCTTCATTTTTATGACCATTTTATGATATTGGCCAGCTTGCAACAAATAGGATACAAACATGGTTGTAATCTGTGAAACACAGAACAGACAAGAAACAATGGATAATTGTGCCAATTTTTTACACATGTAACACCACTAGAAACTGGCATCTCATATTATCATCTATTTTCTTCGGGGATCAAGTTCAGAATAAAGTATTATAAAAACATATTTGTTTGTTTTCTGACTTTGAAAGTAAGGGCGCAGATCCAGTTTCGTCATGGGCCAGGAAGAGTGCTCTGTTTTGGACATCCGGAACTGAACACAAAGGCAGGAGTCTCTGTTTTCTGTTTCGCTCAGTTTATGCATTCTGACGAGCAGGTCGTGGATTGACTCTATTCGGAAACACTGAATCATGAAAGAACAACAGTGAAATGAGTCTGCAGTTCAAATTTAACATAAACTAGGGCTTCACAATATGGACAAAATCCCTTATTGTGATTTCTCTGATATATTTGGTGATTGCAATATCTTCCAAAGTAATAAAACTCATAGATAAATTAACTGTGACATGTAAAAGCTGGATCATAAAGTGACAGCTTTAATAAGATAAGATAAGATAAGATAAGATAAGATAAGATAAGATAAGATAAGATAAGATAAGATAAGATGCGTTTATTATCATTGCACAGTGTACAACGAAATTAAGCAGCAATCCAACGGCACTTCCTACATACAAAACAATTTAAACATAAGGCTAAAATATATAAATTGCAGATTTAAGGAACAAAAAATCTTAAATATAAAGAAAAAAAGGACTACAAAACTATATATTCTAAAACAATCAATAGACAATAGACAGGTGAGGTAGCAGTTGTAGTTGCACATTCATCCAAAAAATGCATCCAAAACACAGAAAACACTCATCTGGAGCAGGACACTCAGCACACATAAAACAAAAAGAAAAAGCTTTGCATTCATTGTGCATCATGTTGATGCACCACATCATCTTTTTGACCTGCTGCTAAAGCAACATCACTTTGCACATTGATCACATTATATCAGCCATATAGGTCTGCACAATGTGGGTTCACTTGTGGGTAGGTGCCTAAACTTTGGCACATAACTATATTGTGCAGCCCTGGGATAAGCCGAGCTGCAGCCACTCTAATGGCTCAATCAAGAAACACAGCTGGGAACAACTGGTAATACCAGCTGAAGAAATACACTGACCTAAACCACAGTGCTGCCACATGATATCTCTGGGCCACTCCATTAGCTGGTCAAATGGTCTTTTCATGCTCCACTAAGAATACAAGTCTGATAAAGCCTGCTTTCCTTTCACAGGGTGAACCAACTAGCTGTGTCCGGTGCTGAAGGATCGGTCTGATAAGAGCTGAGTGACACTGAGACAGCTCAGAAAAGCTTTGAACGATTTGCCATTTACATTGTGTGTGAGCTCAAGAGGTGATAAAAGTGAATAGTGTGAGCAACTGCATTACTTAAGTACACGTTCACACAAGATCCAACAGGCCCATTGTGTGGGTAACAACGTCACTCTAAACCACACCAGCAGGGACTACAGACACACAGTGTTCATGCAATGTTGTTGACAATGTAAAAACATTGAAGACAAACTTAGCTTATGTCCTAGTTAAGCAAAATCCCTAAATTATATTTAAAGGTGGCTCACTTCTTTTAACCAACACTGACATGGGTAGATGGCTTCAGCAGGTTTCGTGACTGAGACACAGGCGGGGGTCTGAGCTATCCTGACAGGAGGGAGTGCCAGTGAGTTAAATGGTGTGTGTGTCCGCACATGCATTACATGCATACATCAGCGAAACTTCCACATCCAAGAAAGCAGGAAATTACTTTTGGGAGCAAAAACGAGGAAGTACAGGACACAATGAACCCTACAGACTAACAAACATGCCTGCAGGCCAGTGACTCATGAAGTTTACAGAAGAAACCTTTCTTTCATCTGAAGCCATGTGTGTACATGTAATGAGGTAAAGGCATCTGGGAGGAATCCAGCACTTTGAAGGCAGCGTAAATGCATCAGCATAAAATTTAGGGATGCACTGATATGGGAATTGTGGGTTGATGCAGACATCTGCTATTTTTATGTATATTCTGATGTTGATACACAAACAGAAATGTAGAAATATACATTGGGGCTGTACAACTACTAATTTTTACTAATTTTCAACTAGTCGTCATTTCTATAATAAAAAACACCATGTTCTAGATGCCTGTGAAGAGTATATTGTTAGTGTCAGCTAGTGTTTGTTAGTGTTAGTGTCATCTAATGAATAAGGCGCCATGGGGGGAGCAGCCTGCTGCAGCAGCTCTGGTTCACTTTGAGCCTTTTTTTTTACTTTCTGTACTTTTCCCCATTTTCAGTATTTATATATATATTTTTTGTTTGACTGTCAAATGTGAATTTCCTCAGTATGGGACTAATAAACAATTATCTTAACTTGTCTCGCTACTGGGGAGTCTTTCAGGTGTAGAATGTGCATTTCAGAAGAATTTCTTCTTGTATTTCCATAATTTATAGCCTCCAGCACTCTGCCCACAGAAGTACACAGACTGCATGTTAAAATCAACACAGCTTTCAGGATAACGTCTCTAACAGAGAATTTAGACTGACTATGGTTTTCTTCAATTCCTTGTACTCAGGTTATCCAATGAGAAACTAACGATTGTTTATCAAGCTAAGTGTTAGTAACAAACAGTTCCATCTCCACAGACAAACCTTTCAGAGCAAAATACAGGCTGAGATTCTAAACCAGAAAACATCAGTGCTATTTTATGGAGTTATGACATAACTGAAGTTTGAGGAAAAACCCCACCTAAACTCCTCCTTCTCAATTCCAGCTTTCTATAAATACCAGTCCTTCACTCTTCCTACTCATGACGAAATTTCGCACCCCACATCCTCCCCTTTCTTCTCCACCTTGTCCAAGCCTGCACTTGATCTTTAATACTGGGGGTCGGCCTTCTCATGACCCACAGAAGCCGTACTGAACTCCAGCCCAAAATTCCACAGAGTTCCCCTCCTTTCATTATGTCACTTACCAAGTCATTTGCCAGCATTTAGCAGACACTGTTATCCAGAGCGACTTACAAGAAGTGCTTTGTCAATCTAGAGAAAGTATCTTTGCTAGTTACCAATAGCTTAGAGAAAAAGACAGTCCTGAGCTCAGATACTGCTAGAAACAAATATGTCACTGCAGACACCAAGAGAAAAAGAAACAGAGTTGAATGCAGAACTCTGTGCCATTCAATGCAATACAATAACAATAAGATACAATACAATAAACTACAATACAGAGTGCAGTACAGTAAAGTAAGTGCAGCTTATAATTCAATGCTCATTTAAGTGCTGTGTAAAGAGATGAGTCTTCAGTCTACGTTTGAAGACAGCAAGAGACTCTGCTGTTCGGACAGCCAGTGGGAGTTCATTCCACCACCTGGGTGCCAGTACAGAGAACATTCTCGACGCTTGTCTTCTGTGTACCTTGAAGGTTGGCGGGTCAAGCCGAGCTGTACTCGAAGCTCGAAGGGCTCGTGGTACAGTTAGAGAGAAATATCAGTTTTACAAGAGCACTTACAACACATAGGCAAATGCTATACATGAAAATACTTGTAAGATTAAACCCCTTTTGATTCAGTCTCTAGGCTTTTCATTCAGTTTTTAATATTAAGACTTACTATAACTCATTTCTATGAAACTAATATATAAGCTATTTATTAGTGAGAGTGATGAAATGCAGGCCTATGAGTAAGAAAGTCCTCCTTTTATGAAATCTGTATTTTGAAGGCACGCGAATAAGGTCATAAGTGCTGGCTGTGCTGAGCTTCCTGCACCTGGACTCCAGCTGCCCATTCTCCTCCTGCTCCTTTTATGGCCCAAAGTCATGCAGGCGTGTCTGCCAGGGCAGAGCTGCCACTACCACAGGGTCTGAAGCTGGGAGAAAACATGCAGCTGCATACATCCACAGGCTTACTGCCTCTGGATCAAGGTATGTATGTTTGTCTGTGTGCAGGTATTTGACAAAAACAAGCCAATCCAGCACACAAATGCAGACAGACCCATATAAGATTTCAAGGCATGTACACAACCACTTTAAATAAACCATGGATGCACAGACATTTACAACAGAAACACTATATTAAAACATGACATTTTCACATTTTCAGTTTAAATTAAAATTGGTGCTTCATTATGCCTTTTAATCCACCAACATTCACCCCTGATCAATAAATGGAATGAAATCTATGAAATCGGTCAGGGCTCAGATTTCAAAAGCAATCAGCACAGACCAGATTTTAAGCCAAGGTACACTTAAATTACTCATTAACCATTATCAGCAAAGCCAGACTGAGTGATCAGCAGTACTAAGAGGGTTTATGTTGTATAATTCTCTTTTGAACAGGACATTAAGCAACTATCTAAATCTAAAATGAACTCTAAGAAATTTTTGATATATCAGGTAATCAGACTCTACTATTTGTGTATAATCAGACTCTACTATTTGTGTGTAATCAGACTATTATTTGTGTGTAATCAGACTATTATTTGTGTGTAATCAGACTATTATTTGTGTATAATCAGACTCTACTATTTGTGTGTAATCAGACTATTATTTGTGTGTAATCAGACTATTATTTGTGTATAATCAGACTCTATTATTTGTGTGTAATCAGACTATTATTTGTGTGTAATCAGACTATTATTTGTGTATAATCAGACTCTATTATTTGTGTGTAATCAGACTATTATCTGTGTGTCATCAGACTATTATTTGTGTATAATCAGACTCTACTATTTGTGTGTAATCAGACTATTATTTGTGTGTAATCAGACTATTATTTGTGTATAATCAGACTCTATTATTTGTGTGTAATCAGACTATTATTTGTGTGTAATCAGACTATTATTTGTGTATAATCAGACTCTATTATTTTATTATTTATTATTATTTTATTATTGTATAGACAATGGTTGATGAGGGCTTAGTATGTATGTGGATTGGGGCAAATAAATTTGGTGTTGTAGGTTGTCCCCATATTAAATTGAAATTGTAAGTTTTATTGTACTTTGTTTTTGTAATTTTGCACTATATGTTGTGTTTTTAGTATTAGTCATATACCTATTAGTCATATATCTTTGAAATGAATGTATTTCGTGCATGGTCCCTCACAAAATTAACATTATAAACTAAATCTACAATTGGCATAGAATTCTTTATTTCATTGTGTGGAAAGTATCAGATAAGCGGTTACACTCGGTTTGGGAGGTGGAGAGTTAGATGCGGTCTGAAGTTTTTTCCTATGTTGATTGGTATTTTTTATTTCCACAAAAGGTTATTTTACATGCAGAGCAAATAACAGCAACACTTTTTTCATCTAGAGGCTGAAGTAGACACAGGGAGCAAACACAGTGATAGCATGCACATTAAAGTTTTATCTTTGTGAAGTAAAAGAACACAAAACACAGTTTAATAAAAGTAATGTCACCTTAATAAGCTGAGCTTAAGCTGAAAAACTATAATTAATCTAGTCAAAAGGAACAGAATTATGTTACACAAATGTTACCATCTGATGCCAATTGGCTTAGCCTGATGCCTTCTTCTCTGAAGCCATTTAGCCTGAGGCCATTTAAAGTAGTTAGTTTAATTTGATGCACAAGAGCTAAGATGTGTTTTTCTTGTGGTCCTGAAGCTGTTTTGTCTGTCTGTAACCTGATGCTATGGGCTGAGGTTGTGGTAAAACTTGCACTGTACCACAGGAAGCTTTTTATACAGGCATGAAATCTGCTTTCAACATTGAACACATTCAACCAGCCCAGCTCAACAGCAGCTTTTACAGAACAATCTCCTCTAGATTTGGTACTATGAATACAGGGTTTTAAAAAATGCATATTTTATAAATGTAATATTTAACATATAGTTAATATTTAAATAATTTGATGGAAGAATACTTTTAGAATAGATACCCACTGAGGTAAAAAATATATACCATCTTTAAAAGAAACACCTTTAATGCTTTTTGATTAACCTTTTTAATATCAGCACATCAAGATGTACTCTAAAGAAGAACTCATAAACTGGCTTCCCTATAAACACTGCACTCAACTGATAAATCAGTGTGACAAGCCAGTTATTTATCTCAGCTCTTTTGAGTGATGATGGAACTGAAAGGTCTCAACTAGTGTTGTTCATGAGTGAAAGCTTATTTCTGATGTGGTACTGGACTCGTGCATGCATTTTGTAGCAAGTTATATACATGTTATATATGTAACATGAAAATCACATAGCAACACACTTTGTCAAATTTCCAAGGTTTTGTTAAACTGGCAGCAAATCAGATTTTACCGCCACCCATCACTAGGCAGAAGCCATTCTACAATAAGAATGTCTAAGGGTCACAGCTCTGCAGAAAGATGTATTTTTCCTTTTCTAGTGCCGGCTTCAAGTGCAAGAAGAGTGGCAGTTTTCTTATCCAGCATGCACATTTATGCAGTTTATGTTGGAGGCAAACAAAACACTGAGAAAAGAAAAAGGTTGATATTGTTTAATAGCAAACTGGCATCAGTTTTGGCCAATTTTAAGCATGTTTTTAAAAACAAATGATGCAGAAATAAAATGATAGATGAATTGTTCTTTAAAAAAGGAGGTTAAATGTTTAAAAACTTTTTTATATTATTCATTATATGTATATGACATTATTTGATTAATTTACGTTGATGGTCTATTTGGTTCTTTCCTCTGTCATGATGAAAAGAATCTATACTCACACTGAAACCATTTGAAAGCAACAGAACATTCCAAATTCAGCACATTAAGACCTTGCTAATTAGCTGATGAGTTAAATCACGAGTATTTAATGACCAAATGCTAAACACCACAGAGCTGTGGCCCAGAGGGAACCCAGTCTAACACCCCGATCTACAGTGTTTTTCAAATCTACCCACGTTATTTCATTGAACACAAATACTCAAAAATATATGGGCACTTTGCCTAGAATGGTTTTGCAACAGTCTGAGCAGCCCAGGTGTGGCACAGTTTCACAGACAATAGACAGAAAAAACTGCCAGGTCCAATTTATTATGCCTCTCTGCAACATAATAGTTTACAGCCTTATATTTATCGCTCTGATAAGGAGTGATAAGTACGAGAGCCCATGTAACATCTGCTACTGGACATGACATGGTTATAAACCCAACTGATGGCACCAAGAACCTGTCCTTCCCATAAAAACATGGCCATATCGAAAGGCTGGAGCTAAAGCTTTGTTAAACACCAGAGTGAAAGAATGAGTCTTTATTTGTGTACCTTTTCCTGGGATCAGGTATAAAATCTGTCTTGATGCCTCAACACATTGATACACTTACAGCAAACATTCCAATAAAAAAGAAATGATCTTCAGGGTGCAGTAGTTATTTGACATCAGTGACATTAAAAGCTCTTTTGGCCTTGGTACATCCATATAATGCAAACTCATAAAAGCTGAGCTGATACTGAGCAGATGACAGTGATTACAGCAGGGGACACAGAGAACAATAATATTTGAGGTGGCTGAGTGGAGCTTCTCAGTTTTCCAGCATGATAAATTGGGAGAAAATGTAAATGTGGTCACGTGAAGCAAGGGCAGAAGGCCATGGAACAGTTCCTGGAAAGTGAAACCATCTTCAGCCTCAGATAGAGCTGCATGATAAATGCTACTTTGTAGTTACTGCAATATGAGTTTCGGTGATAAACACATTTTTAAACGCTGGATGACAGATAAAAAAATGATGTAAATAGAATATAAGACATGTAACATTAAACGTCCAAGTGCTTCCCTGCACTGAGCTTAAACCCTGACCTGATCTTTTCTATTCTGAACTACTAGACTATGAAAAATATTTAAAACATGACAAATATTCTCACTGTTGTATGTGTAAAATACATAGACTGTATGGTGAACTGTATGAAGTAATAAAGGCTACTGTCACAAACTGCATCATCATAAGAAGCTTTTTTAAGCACTAAATACAACTTTGTAAATGTTTGCAGGCCTATTCTGAAAATAAAAATATACATACGTATTTGTCTTTGTAGCCTGACTGCAAACACAAACAAAAAATAGCTCTAGACTGAAGCACCTCATGGAACTCACTCACATTTTGCAGACTACAACATCCTCAAGCAGCTTTTGACACTCCATTAGAGCAGTGCTTCACATCAGTGACTCTCTGTGTTCTTATTCAGCCCTACAATACACAAAATATAATTACAGTACTGATATAAGTGGCGATTTGTATTTAATTTGTGCAATAGTGTTAACAGGAGGTCAGATTTCTGTGTGCACAGCAAAATAAAAAGGTCCAAATTCTGTACTTGCGGCACATCCGGGCACATTATTCTAATAATAATTTATCACCTCTCGTATCTCTGCACATGCAGCCCTTGTCTCAGAGCATGCAAACTGTCAAACCAACAGATTCAATGATTAACTGTTTTATTGAATAATAACCTGCCATTCAAATCCATGGCTCCCAGTCAAGTTCCTAGAGCAATCATGTTCTGCACATTGTAGGTGTTTATCCATGCTCTAATACATTCACTTCAGCTCACAACAGGTTGTCAATTAACTGATTACTTGCATGAGGTGTGTTGGAAAAGGAAAAATGTCAAAACATGCAGGAAGTGGTAATCCAGGCCCAGATCTGATAACCACTTTTTAACAAATCATGTCACCCTCAACTAACAGTGATAACATGAAATTATTCAGTGATTTTAGATTATTGTACTCATAACACTATGATGATAATAAATGTTTAGTGTATCAGGGGTCAGTTAGGAGTCAGAGTGCTGATGGGGACCGGTTTAAGACCCTAAGCCGACGAGGGTCCTGGCGAGACCCGTGTCTCCACCAGGCCTGATTTTCCACCAGACTGCCCAAGCCATGTTTTTCTGTCAACATTCATCACAGTTCACAGAGCATTAGCTATGCATGCCATCCTATAATGAGTCCCAGTCTGAATATCCCTGCATGCTCATTACAAACCATTAACATTCGTGTTTAACTATGCAGATTATGGTGAAATGTGTGCATAGTGGTTTACTCTTATCACCCTGTTTTCAGCTCTGCAATGATCTCTGGAAAGCACAGATTTATCTAAAGGCTCTACACAGAAATGTCAACCAGTTAATTCATGTCATTATTGATCACTGACTGATATTGTCCATGATGATGGATGAGCAACCAGACAGGCAGTACAGGGCTTTAGAGTGTTGCAATAAGCAGAAGATGAGGCTTGGAAGCAGTGACAAAAGTACCAGATCTAACTTATGGTGGTTTATAACATACTCAGTGGTGTTTAAGCAACACCTCCTCCCACAACCTAGAGGTGGGCAATATTGCAAAAATGTGATATCTTGATATTTCAACAAATTCTCAGTACAGACAATACAATAGACTGAGTCAAATTTCATAAGCTGAACTAAACAGCAGAAACTCACTGAAATACTATGAATACTGCAGCCCTGGTGTAGACTGTCCCAGCATTCTTAATGTTTTTGTTAATTATATTTTATTTTTAGTATTTCTATTCATTCTAGAGCTTGTGGTTGAGACAAACAACCTAAAGCCACAATTAGATCATTAGTTGTTTTCTAAGAGGGGTAAAGTTATACGCAGAGGATCTGCAGCTCACCACAAACTGCATGGCCAGCCATGAAGATCAGAATGAATGAAATTCAAATGTCTGAATTGCATTTCCGTGGTTCAACTACAACAGCGGTGAGTCAGAGCAGCCGCAGTCTCCACAGAGCGCACCACAATGACAAATCTAACTTTAGACAGTGTGCTCAGGGGAGTGGCAGATAAACTCAATTAAGCCAAAGAGGCTGTGGATGCTAGAGAAGTGATTTATCTTTCTTTTCACTAAGAGGGCAGTTTGAAGGGGCAGAGAGAGAGAGAGAGAGAGAGAGAGAGATGATGGTGCTACTGGAGTGGACAGAGTACTGTGTTTCATGGGAATGTCTAAACCAAGGGTGAACTTTCTTTGGAAAAAAAAACATCTGATGTATATTGAACTCATATTTGCAGAGCTTGTGTTAAGTAATAGGTATGCACTCAATACATTTTTATTTCTCTGGGTTTTGGGCATTCATATCATCAGGACTCTCTTAGACCACAGGCCACCAAGAAAGGCTTAAGGACTTGAAGAAATTAAACTAATATATGAAATGGCATCAACAGAAATCTCTTTACATTGCTGTGATTTTTGACAAGAGACTTTGGACTAAAAAAGATGTATTCTCAGTCCTTACAAACAGTTCAAGAAATAACTTTTACTTGCCTGTTCCTCAGAAACTCAGATCACATTGTTCCACCTCAAGAGGCCAACTTTCTCTATCTTTCCCTGCTCTCCCAGAAGCTCCAGAAAACTGCTCAGTCCACAGAGCTACAGGAGAGCTGTGTGGGTCTCTTATTTACATTTACATTTAACTTTCATGCTTTTGTTTCAGTTCACAGCAGGCTATACTCAGCGTTTGTGAGTTATAGCTGAATAGCATTAATGGAAAATAATTGTCACCAAAAGCAATTTAGGAAAAAATATATAAAACAAAACAAAAAAACAAATAGAATTTGCTTTCACAAAATGGGTGTAATGATGTATCAACAAAATCACAGCCAGTGGAATCCATTAACTGTTATATCCAAGCCAAAGTTAGTCAACTTTATTATTGACTCTGACAAAATTGGATTTAATTAAGTGTTGACTGTGGAGTTGATAATATGTGCAGAGTTTTGTGGAACATTTTTCCTCATTGTTTGTCATTTTGCTGATTATTTCATCTAGACCATATTGTTTCATCTGTGTTATTTATTTATTTTATTCTATTTTCATTTAGTGCATGGTGCATTGTTGTAATGCATTGTTATTAACTGCATTACGCAGAGCTTGAGTTTGGCTGACTGCTGCCCTCATAAAGCGCAAAGAGGAAAAGGTCACTGGTGTGGTCAGCCTCACTTCACCACCCAGTAATCATAGAAATCTGTGTGTGTGTGTGTGTGTGTGTGTGTGTGTAGGTGTGTGTGTGTGTGTGTGTGTGTGGAATTGAGGAGCTATGACACACTTGGCAAATATGTTTACTCACTCACACTCATCACACCACCTGTATTTTTCAGACTTTTCTTGAAAACATTTCATATTCCATTTTTTTGTTGTTGTTGTTATTTTGATGCCAAAAGGAATATATATTTAAAACTAATGCATATTTATGTGGCCAATATTCTAAAACAGATACACATTTGGTGTATTCTGATGTCTGCCAGCACTACATTTGTAAAAATTCGGGAACATTTTGTCTGTTTTTCAGAGGTTCAGGCTCCTTTCCAGTCATTCTAAACATTTTACCGCCACCTAGTGGTAATAAACACACAGTGCGTATGTCTACTGTATAATCTCCTTTCAGTCCTTGTAAGACTGCAGCCTAAACCGTGTAAATGTATTGCTGAGATGAATGAAGACCACCCAGCAGAACCATCTACACTTTAACTATTCCTCAAATATGACTCACTGTTTTTTCAATCACTTTTAGGTCAATACATTTCAGGTTAACAGCTGACCAGGCCATTCTGTTACTGTAAACCCTGATTGATGGTTGACACATTACATGTTCTCTGGGCTTCATTCAGAGGGATGCACTTACCTCCACTGTCCATCAGCACAGCAGTGATTCACTCGTCTTCTTCATCAGTCAATAACACTGATCCTTACAGTTCTTCACACTGGCAACTGACAGGCATGGGCTGCTCTTTAGACTCTCATATCGTTGCATGGACTTCAAGTTAGTCATGACATTATTTTGCCATGAACTTCTTAGTCATGTAATTCTGTCACCAAGGACACAAGCATATGCCTACAGTACATAGGAAATGCTGGGTACATTATGCAATTACAATCAGATAATCTCAACATGAGTCAATCCAGATTGGACAGCCAAGTGTATCTTGAACAGCTTTGCCTTGCAAGGTTGTACGCTGCTGTTGTTGACATAGACATAATTTCAGACACCCTCTCCTTTCATTTATATGAATGGAATGTAGCTCCATTGTATCTTTTTCTCTACTTTTACTCACATGAAAATGCTTGTTAACGCTTAAACGACCATGTTTATTACACCTCAAGGCTTCACTAACTACATGAAAACCAGTGCAAACTAGCTGAGTTAGAAATTATACACTGTGAAGAAATTCCATGATGTTTCCTACAGTAATGCACTGTGTTTAAGCCAGTATGATGCTTTAAATGTGTTTTACAGTTTTATACAGCACCCTGTGCTCAGTTCTACACAAACGCTTATACTACAGGCATATACTGTAACATTACTGTGACGAAAATATACAGTATCAACTTTACTATAAAACTAGTCACCAAAACTACTTTTCAGTAGCAGGAAAAGACCATCGTCTTCGCTGCGATTCAGTTTAAAAGCTAGCTGACCTGCATTTGAACCAGGCTAATGCAGCACGTTCATACTTTACTAAAGTGGTAAATAAGGTAGTTAACATTAGCTTAACTAGCTATCACTAGGTTGCTTACCTAGCTACACAATACCAAGCTAAAACGTTAACTGAGGGATTCAGTCCCTACGTGATTAGCGCCAAGCTAACACTGACGTACATTCTGTTTGTCCACAGTGAGTTTAATACCTTTGTCTTCTAGCCTAAACACTGACATTAGGAGCCTGTAAGACATGCATGTAACACACGTTTACCTTATATTCCAATATTTCTGTGAATGTTAGTAAATACTTCAACTTAAAGGCTGAATATTACTAATTGAGTATTACTATAGGAGTCTGTTAGCCTGTTAGCTATTAAAAGAAGCTGATTTCCCTGTCCGCTGAATAAACCCTGTTCTGTCACAAAATTATTGTAGTTTGTTTCTATGGTGATATGATTAAATTACCCAGCAGGCAGATCCAAACACCTGGACAGCAAATGACGCTCACCTCTCACCAATGACTCTCACCTCTGAATTACAAAATTGGTCAGTACGTTCTCTCATCAAACCTGAGGAAATGTTTTGTCTTTACGTAGTTTAAACATACACACTTTTGATGTCATTCTGTGTCAGTCTTCAATTAATGGTTAACTCATCTTCTATTTTTTATTCCCTGTTTAGATGAAGGAGACCAAAAGCTTATAATAACAAGTTCTAGTGGTCATTTAATATAAGAATGTAGAGGTATTTGGGACACAAACCAAACTTCCATGAGCACATTCAGAACTGTGCAAAAGTCAACTTTTGTTTATTCTACTCCCATCACTTCCATTAAGTACAAGTTATTAATTTTTCACTTTCAGGAAAAAATTAGAAAACATAGGCTGTGTCTTCATTCTGATTGGCTGAGCCATCATCAAAGCCAAAGGGGTGAAAGGCACAAAACACAAATCACTAAAAGTCTGCTTTAGTGCTCGGAAGCCACAGCACAGAGTTAACACACACTGTTATAAGAAATCATTATTACAAGCATTATTAAAACAAATACAGATAGGTATACGTTGTGTTATTTTTTAGGTTCATTTTGATTAGTTCCTAAAAAGCTCCCGTTATCTGCACACGGGACTCCACATGCTCTTGCTACTCACTAAATACCTAGTTTTGTTTCTCGTGCCTAATTTGATTGTGATGTCATCGGCACAGATTGCCATATATGGGCATGTTGATGACATGACCGAGGTTAAGTGATTAAGTGATACTTTTTTTGGATCCCACAACTGGGGAAATTCCACCTCCGCATTTAACCCATCCGTGAAGTGAAACACCACATACACACTAGTGGGCAGTGAGCCCTATCCACGGCACCCGGGGAGCAGTTGGGGGTTAGGTGCCTTGCTCATGGACATGGACTGTCGGCCCTGGGGATCGAACCGGAAAACTTATGGTCACAGGGCCAGATCCCTAACCTCCAGCCCACGAATGCCCCCTTATAATTAGAGCTCACAGCACAGTCGTTCACCTTTTTTTCTCAAGACAATCGAGTACGCTGCAAAAAGTGTATCTGAGCAGTATTTGAAGTGATGTAATTTTTTGAGTTAGTCTTATTCAGCTTCCTGCTTTAGTGATGGTAGTCTGCTTTTGTGGATTGTATCAACTTAAAAATGACACGATGTTACCCCTACCTGCGATTCTTATTTCAGTAACAGCTGTCAATTAAGTTTCTTTTGTGAGTCTGACATGTCCCACGTCAGACATGTCTGACATGCCCCCCCCCCTTGTTTTTTCAGGCGCCATTTTTGCACCGGACTCGGAAAGAAGGTCAGTTTAATGCAAGACAAATAATATATTTTTTAATCAGTAATGTGCAAGATTACATGTAAAATGATATAGCCGATTTTTTTACATTGTATTGTTCACGTTTTTGAAAACTCGCTCTACCAAACCAGCTATCGTTAAGTAACGCTAGCGTTAGCCAGTTTTAAATTAGCGTGGCTAGCTAGCGAGTCTTTTTCGACCCATTTTGCTGGTTTTGTGGACTCTCACCGTCTTCCATCTTCTGGTGTATGACCCTTGTAGTAACAGTAATAGCCAAGTAATTTTTTATCTGGTAAATAGCTTTTAAATCGCTGTTGTGTCCTGCCGTAGTGCTGACGTAGCTAGTTTTTTTCTAGGAAGATTGGCCCATGAGGAGCTAGCTAGCGAGTTATATCACGACCAGTTGGTAGTTTAGCTCACTAGCGTTATGTTGGTGATAAGTGGGTGCGTTTATTGTCGTAACTGAAAGTTGTGTTGGTGTTTTGTAGTAGTGTAACTGCTTATTAGCACATTGACAGCATTACTGAGCTGGTTAAGGCTAACGTTAGCTTGCCACAGGGCCGTTATGCGGCCGTCCCGCTTCGGGTGGGTGTGTGTGCGCGCATGGAGTGTAAGTTCACACGTTTGTCGGTCCGTGCGGCCACAACTTGTCTTCTACACCCAGAACACCACAGCCATTGTTTAGTTACAAAATCAGCCGGCAACACCGGGGAAAGTGGAGGCATGTCGCTGTGGTGAACGAGCAAAGGAGAGTCCGAATACCAAAGCACACCAAACGCCGAGTCGCACGGCGGTTACTGCTCAGCTGAGCGGTACCCAGCCCAGTGATGCTGCGCCAGTGTGGTCTGTGTCAACTAGTAGTAGAGACTCTGTCTAACTTAAGAGGTTACCATGTGGGGTAATTAGCTGTGATAGCCATGAGTAATACTGCTTAACCATACACATGTAAAGCTCAATACTGAATAGACATTTCCCATTCCCTTGATATTAATTTGAATGCAATTTAATTTTCTTAATTAAAAAAAAATCTTGTGATTTTTTTTTTCCCCGGACTGATCGTGGTTACTTCAGGCAGTGATTCAGTCCTCATTGTTTTACCTAAGTTAAGCTAGCTAGGTTGTACTCCTATAATAGAGTACCACACTGCTACAAGGCTGTAATATGGTTGTATATTCAACAGTTGTTGTGAAGGTGAAGTTCAGGTGATGCCTTGGCTGCTTTAACTTCAGTTTTAATGCGTTTTGTTAATGTAGTATTAATTCAAAAATTAATTGTATAGTGAAAAGTATTATATAGCAAATCACACAAATAAGTAACCCAAGTCAGCATGAACTGCCTGTAAATCAGACAAATCTGTTTTGAAAAGCTCGTCAGTGCCCTGAAATCCACATTATTTTTAACTTTTTTTTTTTAATAATAATACTAATCTCTTGGTACTGTTCAGTCCTTGTATTTTTTGTCTGCTTTCTATTCTTGGAGGATATATTACTATTTTTTCCTATGTATGTTGAAAGCCATGTTCCTTGTAATTGTTTCTCTAGAACATGCTGGCCACAAACATATCAGCTTTAAAATCCATTTCAGTGTAAAAAATGGGGTACGAATTCCAGTTTTTTTTCTGTGCAAAAACGAATTCTACAGTTCAGCCAAAGCCAAGACTTTCAGTCTGAGTTGCATTAAATTTCCTCTTTGTTACTGTACCTATGCCCGAGCTGAGCAATGAAACACTGGCGAAACAGTAGATTTTATTAACTCAGACTGCTGTAATTTTGTTGTAAGTTTACCTGAACTTTTAAATTCAGATTTACACAGAACATGCATATTGTTCCCATCTGGTTTATATTGAAATCTTTCCTAAAGTATGGTGAGAAGAAACAATTACAATGACCAAAACAATTTCACTGTACATTTGGGCATATGTGCTTTAAAGTGTGAACTTGTCCATTAATGTCTTTTCAAAGAGGGCTAGCTACACTTTGATAAGGTGGAACTTTGTTTAAATGACTGCATCCACTTTTGCCTCAAATTATTTATTTTAAGATACGCCATAGTACAGCCCACCTCTTTGTTTTTCCAGTGTTGTGCTGAATGTGGAGATGCAAAACCTGTGGGAGAGCGTTTACAAGCAGAAATGAACTGCTCAAGCACTACAGACTGATTCATAGGCATTAAGGATGGGGCCATTCCTATCCATGCACTTACGTGAGTTGTTCGTGTACATTCAAGACCTGGAACGCCTTACTGAGCCATTTCACAAGAAATCATCCTGCCCAAAGAACAGCCACCAAAGATGTATAAATAAGGAGACTGTAACGTGTGTTCCAAAACTGTGAATATAAAACCAACATCTATGAGAACTTCAAAAGTCATAAATACAGAAAACATTCTGGCACAGAGAATGTCTTTAAACCTGGGATAAATTCTGTTGAAGAATCTTGTGCCAGTTTTGTCAATGATATTTCAGGTGGGGGAAGGGTAGAGAGCAATGTCAGTTTAGATTCTACTTTTGATGATGGGCATTCTGAAAACCTGGAGAAGGACATTGAACTTAAAATTGCTTCAGTCCTCCTCAAGTTAGAAAATATCTATCTTGTGTCTAATGCAGCTGTAGATGAACTTTTGCAGGAGTTAAACTATTTGATAGGTTCTCTTACTCTGCCAGAAACTCACAAGATTATTAACCAAGTGCTATGAGATTGTGGATGCCAGTTTGATCAGTCAGTTGTTGAAAGGCTAGCCAGTGCCCTCTGTGAGACATACTCTCTTAAAAAAGCAATTGGAAATAAAGGTCCACTTTCCAGTGCTTGGAGGCGAAAGGCTTACTATAAGAGACACTTTAATGCAGTGGAACCAGTGGAATATATACTCAACCAAAAAAATAAGTCGTCCCAATATATTTCAGTTTTGAAGTCTTTGCAGCAAGTGCTTGATTGCCAGACAATCTTGGATCAGGCTGTTAATTTGAATACTGTAGGTAAACAGCCACAGAGAACTTGTGTGCACACATACAAGTCTTTTTATGATGGTTCCTTCTTTAAAGAAAATGGGCTGTTGTCTAAGGTATGAGAAGTATTGATATCCCCTTAATAGCTTGCAAAGGTACATTTCTGCATGTGTAGTCTGCCATTGCTGTTGTTCCATTGCCATAGTTTCTGCTAGGCTGGAATGTGAGCTGGCATATGTACATTTTGGGGAGTTAAGACTTACATGACAGAATTTACAATAGACTTTTGCTGTCCTCTTTTGTAAATACAGGATATGATATAGTGTTAGAGGTTCACAATGTATATCTTCAACTACGCCAATATAAATAATGTAAATACAGTTTTCCACTGTATGGCACCTTTAACATGGACATACCTATAGTGACTGTGTTTTTATATGTAGAGCATGGTTTCAGCAACTTAAAACTTATACCATTGAGCGCCTTTTATTGAGCTCTCGTACTCCTTTTTTTAGTGAAACCCTAGCATCATAATGTCCACCTTTTTTTTTTTTTTCTTTTTTTAAACTAAAGGAAATTTAGGGGTTTAGCTGTTATATTAATGATGTATGTCTTCAGTGGGTTTGGCAAAACAAAATGAATCAAGATTATGTTGTCCTAGACCGAGGACATTCATATTCGGAGAGAGTATGTCCTGAAGGCTCTCATCGTCTTCCTCAGAGAAAATGCAGATGACCTGATCAAGGAGTATACGGTAAGTCTCAACTGTAATATGCACATCAACACATCTTGTAAAAGGGACACACAGTAGCCTAATAGGGCTGATGAATAATTTTTAAAAGGACATTTTAACAATATCGCAATAATACTGATAACTGATTGTTTTGGTGAATATAGTGATTAAATTTTCATACTCTTTAATCTCTAGTGCACAGTTACTACATAATCACACAAAGTGATGTCAGTGATGTTTTGCGTTTGTGTCATGTACCCTTCTGTAGGACTCTGATTATGCTCAGAGGGACCTGGAGCAGCTAACCATGGCAGTGTTTGCCATTCGCAGGGAGGGGGAAGGGCTGCAGGAGCCACCTGAAGACATTGAGAGACAGTTTTTGTTTGAAGCATGTAAAAATTCAGCCGCTTTCAGATATTGGTCATTTGTATTCTCCAATACAAATACTCCAGCCTTGAGTATAAACATGCTATATTCCTCAAATCACAATTTGAAATGGTACACTAATTTGCAACAGTGATTTTTGTAAGAGCAGGCATTTTTCCTTTGATGTGTTCCTAAAATCAGTTACAAATCACAGTCTCTATAGAGAAGCTTTGGTGGTGGTTAGAGCTTACAAGCAGTATTCACTGTGATATATGTTGTCTGTGATCAATTCGGTAAGTGTGTTTAATACAAATGTATACAGTTAATATCACTGACAATTTTCAAGAGCAACTATGTATGTTATGAATGTTTCACATTTTCCTTCCTTCCCCGAAGCCATTGTTTCAGTTAGTGGTGGCAGAGTAGCATGAAAGATTAGGTAGCTTAATTTTCTGCTGATTTTCTTGATTACTCATTTAGTATGAAATATCAAATAAAAATATCCATTCACATTTGAGAAGCTAAAATCATTTGGCTACAAAATGAGTCTTGTCAATTGGTTATCCAAATTCAATTTATTTTCTGTCAAACTGATGATAATTGGAATAGTTTCTTCTAATAGGAATAGTTTCTACATTCCAGAATAACCAAACATGAAGCCAAATACATGTTTGGTAAAGAAACTCTCAGTTGTTGCCATTGGCTGAAACTGGCTGGCAGGAAGGTGGTAAAGGCTGGTTAGCTGATGAGAGCCTTTTTCACTCTACAGTGTTATTCTGTTTAGTTGCATAATGTTCACCAGCTGTACACAAGATGGTTGTTTCAGGGTTCTTTAGTAGTGACAATTGCTTTTTATAGAACCATGAACACTCAGAAGAACCATTTGCATGCTGAAATTGTTCTTGAGATTGATGGAGAATGTTGTATGTTGTCTGTATTTGGCTGAAGGATGGGAGAAGAGGGAGGACCGGGCGGGAGCAGTCTAGAATGGCCGCGCCGCACGACCTCACCTTTGACCATCAAGTCCAGGGAGCTTTCTTTGAGCTTGCGCACAGGAGCTACAACCTGGAGTAACATTGACTTCATGGCTCTGGATTTGCCTTTTGGCGGATGGGGCTTCATCAAAACAGCCTCACCATCCTCGTCTGACTTTTCCTTCTTTGGCCCTGCACCCAGCACTTTCAGCACCTGTGGGTTCACAGGAGGTTTGGCGCTGGTGCTGGTTCTGGAGGGTAGCCCTCGGCATACAGCTGAGTTTCTTGCTGAAACCTTCAGGCACAGCAGTGAAAACCTGTTTGGAAGGGTTACCACTGGTTTGGGTTCTTTTCCCTGAATGTCGGGGGAAAAAATAACCACTTTTACATACAGTAGGTCCACACACAGTGGAATCAGAGGAGACCTCAGCAAGCATCAGAGGCTTCAGCTTCTGCTGTTTCCTCAGCATTGCAGAACATGCACTTTCCTTTGTACTCGATTGACTTGGAAAAAAAAAGGCGAGCGACTGAGCTGTGAGCTCTATTTATAACCTCGGTTCACACGTGATGTCATCGTTCAGGGCTTCAAAGTTTTCTAGTGCACGCTTGTGTCAGCGTAAGACTACATTTTTCTACATATTTCTGTATTTTTCATATTTTCACTAAAAACCTCATATAGCAAACTGCATGCATTTCAGCAGTTACATTCCAAAGAAAAGAAGAAGCCATTCATTAATTACACTAATTTAAATTTACAGCCTCACGAACTGCATACAGACAAGAGTCAGATAACAAGAATGATGTAGTCTTTAAAATTTTTTTAATTCGAGGCCGGTGCTCTTAGTCTACACTGCTGGGCAGTGGATGAGCACTGCTTGGCCTCTAGTGACATGGGTTCAGGCAGAAGGCCCGCATCCGACGGGTCGACAGCCCCACTGTCTTGGCTGTTGGAGGGGGGGTGGGCTGAAGGATGGGAGAAGAGGGAGGAGCGGGCGGGAGCAGTCTAGAATGGCCGCGCCGCACGACCTCACCTTTGACCATCAAGTCCAGGGAGCTTTCTTTGAGCTTGCGCACAGGAGCTACAACCTGGAGTAACATTGACTTCATGGGCCTGGATTTGCCTTTTGGCGGATGGGGCTTCATCAAAACAGCCTCACCATCCTCGTCTGGCTTTTCCTTCTTTGGCCCTGCACCCAGCACTTTCAGCACCTGTGGGTTCACAGGAGGTTTGGCGCTGGTGGTGCTTCTGGAGGGTAGCCCTCGGCATACAGCCGAGTTTCTTGCTGAAACCTTCAAGCACAGCAGTGAAAACCTGTTTGGAAGGGTTACCACTGGTTTGGGTTCTTTTCCCTGAATGTCGGGGAAAAAAATAACCACTTTTACATACAGTAGGTCCACACACAGTGGAATCAGAGGAGACCTCTGCCAGCATCAGAAGCTTCAGCTTCTGCTGTTTCCTCAGCATTGTGGAACGTGCACTTTCCTTTCTACTTGATTGTCTTGGGGGGAAAAAAAAGGCAAGTGACGTGACACCATCGACATGCCCATATATGGCCATCCGCGCGGATAAATGTCACAATCAATTTTGGCACAAGAAACAAAACTAGGTATTTAGTGAGTCGCAAGAGCGCGTAGAGTCCATTGTGCAGATTACGGGAGCTTTTTAGGAACTAATCACAATGAACCTAAAAGGCTGGTTTGGGTGTTTCTATAACTGCGATCTCCTGGGATTTTATGCACATCAGTCTCTAAGGTTTATTCAGAATGGTGCAATTAAGAAAAAGCCTTCCAGTGAACGCCTGCATGGCTCTGGAGTAGTGCAAACTCAGGAGATCACAAGTTTGATCTCCGGTGATGCTACCTGATGGCTGACCTGAAGAGATTTTTTTACCTTTTTAATCTGTTCTCCTAATTGTGTACATGTTTCTGTAATCATGAAAAGAGCTTTTTACCAGCTTTCCATTTGAATTTTGATTTGTGTATTTTTTACTTTGTCAGGTGCATCACATCATAGGTATTGTGAAAGAAATTCTAAATAACATACTCTTCTACACTGGCCTTCAAAGCATGTGTATCAAAATATCATATCAAAACTATTGACATGAATGTGTAAATTATTGAATAATCATAATACTAATCCTTAATTAAAGTGAGAACAACAATAACAATAGTTTATTCTTCCTCATTGTCTTATTAGGGTTCAAGCACGCAGTGCATAGAACCCTATTGTTATTGCTCGGATTTTTCTTCTTCTTCTTCTTTTTCTCCTGAAAAAGTGGTTGTGGAGAAGAGACCATAAGCCATCCAGACACCAACCTGGTGGTAGGTGTAGTTTGAGTGCATCTCGCCAGGCAGCAAAAATTACCCCGATTGGCTAAAGGGGGGGGGGGGGGGGGGCCTATATAGCACCAAAACACGTTTTGCTTCATAAACTCCTAAACCGAAATGTGCACAGACAACATTCTTTTTGTGCCTCATTCCTTGGGTTAAGACAAACAACTTTGCCGCTGATACCATTTAGTCCCGCCCACATTAAATTTTAGCTCATTTGCATAATATGCAAAACCTAGTCCTACAATTTTCACTCAATCCTCAATTTTCTGGTATCAGAAAACTCGGGAGAGTCTGATTATTAGGATTTATCAAAAAAATTTGATATTTGCAAATATTATGGCTGCCATATGCTAATTTGCCCTTATGGCAAAACTCAAAATTCACTTAAGACTCTATAACTTAAGAATTCTTTAGCCAAAAACATTCAACCTTTACATGATTATTCATGACAAGATTCTGTGGATGCCTGTCAATTTTGGTGGGCATATGTCATTAGGGGGCGGGGCAATTGCCAATTAACTTTCTCAGCATCTATGCATCCTATCATGCTGGAACTTGGCAGGCATCATCTACTACACATACTATAAGTGAATCTAGAAGGCCAACTTGATACATTGAAATTTATGGCCACCATCAGCCAATCAGCATTCAGCAGGCCTTTGACAGGCTTAACATTGACCAATCGTCATGAAATTTGACTGGTGTCTACATGTATCCACTTCCTAACAAACAGTCTAGTTTCTCAAACGATTTGACCACAGGGGGGCGCTATACATAAAAATAAACTTATTATTACATGTCATTACTATATTATTACAATTCTGATAAATTCTATATGAATCCAATGTAGTACGTCATGTCAAACAATTTTGCAAATATATGTTCATTAAAAGTCACCATTTTTTTAGTAATCGATAACTGTTCGAAAACCATACTTTTCGAACTAGTCTCTGGATTTTCACCCAAACTTATCGAAATTGGCCTAGCATAACTCTCAGGCATCTCTAGGTAAATAATTATCAAAAAAAATGTTGACTTGTCTACTCAGAGTCATGTGGATCAGTCAACTAATTACTGCGGTCATAGCATTGCTTAATAGATTTGCTATAAATCAAAGATCATTGTCCAGATCACCTCCAAACTTTAAACCTCATTACATAGTGAGACTCTAAGGGTGTAATGCAACGTTTTCTCCAGATTGGCCTTTAGGGGGCACTTCAGCACTCAAAAACACTTTTAAAAGCAATTAAATTGCTATTACAATGTTATTACAAGGTTGATCAACAAACAACTGGTGCCATATGACTCAGTTCACTCACCTGAACAACTTTCTAATTGCATGTCATGTCAAAATTGTCCTGCTTGTCTGGTATTTTGCCTTATTTGTTAAAAGATTTCACCTTACAAAGGCTTTATTATACAAAGGTTAAAAGGTCATTCTGACCTAAACACTGGTGAAAACCTCGTCTATGGTTTTAGTCCTTGATTAATAATGATATCATATTGAGGCCTTTTGACTGATTCTGACCCAGTTTCACTGAGCTGCTCTACACCAAAAGTGCTTATTATGACTGCATTAGGCCTCACTATGGCCTACATCAGTCAATGGGTTAATACTGAACCAGTCCACTGTGCAAGTGGTACTGTGTGACGAAATGCTGCCAATGGTCATGTAGTTCTGACATCTATGTTGAAAACCTCTTGGATGTTCTACAAACCAGTGAAGCTCAGTACATATGAACGGAAAATGTATTATTGGGGTAAAGACCTATGCTTGCTGTTTATGGCAACTGATCCAAACATGAACTAAACCTGCAGAAGGGCTTGTACTGCTAGTGCGTGCTTGAACCTGCTCATCGCCGCTTGCAGCTATATTATTATTTGTTGTTGTTGTTGTTGTTGTTGTTGATGGCACGATGACGAAGCTGGAGACAAACAAGTGTTCAAACTCGCTTTCCTTCACAGAGCCTCATGATCTAAATACATACTGAAGCTGAATATGAGATGCGATGACGTCAGGGTGAACATTTTTTACAGCAAATTATTAAACGGATAGTTCCGGCTGCAAATCTGATTGGCCATCATCAAACCAAAGGGGTGAGAGGCACAAAACACAAATCACTAAAAGTCTGCTTTAGTTTTAGTGCTCGGAAGCCACAGCACAGTGTTAACACACACTGTTATAAGAAATCATTATTACAAGCATTATTAAAACAAATACAGATAGGTATATGTTGTATTATTTTTTAGGTTCATTTTGATTAGTTCCTAAAAAGCTCCTGTTATCTGCACACGGGACTCCACGTGCTCTTGCGACTCACTAAATACCTAGTTTTGTTTCTTGTGCCTAATTTGATTGTGATGTCATCGGCGCGGATAGCCATATATGGGCATGTCGATGACCGAGGTTAAGTGATTAAATGATACTCTTTTTTTTGATCCCACAACCGGGGAAATTCCACCTCCGCATTTAACCCATCCGTGAAGTGAAACACCACATACACACTAGTGAACACACACACTAGGGGGCAGTGAGCACACTTGCCTGGAGCGGTGGGCAGCCCTATCCACGGCGCCTGGGGAGCAGTTGGGGGTTAGGTGCCTTGCTCATGGACATGGACTGTCGGCCCTGGGGATCAAACCAGCAACCTTCTGGTCACAGGGCCAGATCCCTAACCTCCAGCCCACGAATGCCCCCTTATAATTAGAGCTCACAGCACAGTCGTTCACCTTTTTTTCTCAAGACAATCGAGTACGCTGCAAAAAGTGTATTTGAGCAGTATTTGAAGTAATGTAATTTTTTGAGTTAGTCTTATTCAGCTTCCTGCTTTAGTGATGGTAGTCTACTTTTGTGGATTGTATCAACTTAAAAATGACACGATGTTACCCCTACCTGCGATTCTTATTTCAGTAACAAAAAAGTTTCTTTTGTGCATCTGACATCATGACCTTAAGCCACGTCATTTCTAGATTCACCACCCCCGCTAGCGTTAGCCAGTTTTAAATTAGCATGGCTAGCTAGCGAGTGTTTTTCGACCCATTTTGCTGGTTTTTGGAATCTCACCATCTTCCAACTTCTGATGTATGACCCTTGTAGTAACAGTAATTTTGTATCTGGTTAATAGCTTTTAAATTGCTGTTCTGTCCTGCGGTAGTGCTAACGTAGCTAGTTTTTTTTTTCTAGGAAGATTGGCCCATGAAGAGCTAGCTATTTTCAGAAGAGGGAAGAACACAGGGTGACATACAAGAGTGGAGGGAGGTGCACACACGTGGATTATATCCTTAGCAAGAGATGCCACCTAAAGGAGATTGGAGATTGTAAAGTGGTGCCAGGGGAAAGTGTAGCAAGGCAGCATAGGGTGGTTGTCTGTAGAATGAGATTAGAAACAAAGAACAGGAAGAGAGTGAAGACAGAGCCAAAGATTAGATGGTGGAAGCCAAAGGAGGAGGATGCTTGCAGGCAGTTCAGGGAGAAATTGCAACAGGCACTTGGGGGCAGTGAGGAGCTACCTGAGGACTGGGAAACTACAGCTAAGGTGTTGAGAGAAACTGGCAAGAATGTGTTGGCTGTTTTGTGTGGTCAGAGGAAAGAAGACAAGGAAAGCTGGTGGTGGAATGAGGAAGTCCAGGAGAGTATTCAGAAGAAGAAGGCAGCTAAGAAAAAGTGGGATAACCAGAGAGATGAAGGAAGTAGGCAGGAGTACTGTGAGGCTAGTCGCATAGCGAAAAGAATGGTGGCAAAGGCAAAGGCTCAGGCCTGTGATGAGCTGTATGAGAGGCTGGACAGTAAAGAAGGAGTAAAGGACTGGTATCGTTAGGCTAAACAGAGAGATAGAGCTGGAAAGGATGTACAGCAGGTTAGGCTGATAAAGGATAGAGAGGGAAATGTACTAGAGAGTGAACCGAGAGTGTTGAGTAGATGGAAGGAGTACTTTGAAGAACTAATGAATGAGGAAAACGAGAGAGAGAGGAGGACAACGGGGGGAGAGATAGTGGATCAGGAAGTGCAGAGAATTAGTAAGGTGGAAGAGAGGGCAGCATTAAAAAGGATAAAGAATGGAAGGCAGTTGGTCCAGATAACATACCTGTGGAGGTATGAAGATGTTTAGGAGAGAAGGCAGTGGACTTTTTAACCAGGATGTTTAACAAAATCCTGGAAAGTGAGAGGATGCCTGATGAGTGGAGAAGCAGTGTCCTGGTCCCCATTTTTAAGAACAAGGGTGATGTGCAGAGCTGCAGTAACTACAGAGGTATAAAGTTGATGAGCCACACCATGAAGGTATGGGAAAGAGTTGTTGAAGCAAGGCTAAGGCGAGAGGTTCAGATCAGTGAGCAGCAGTTGGGTTTCATGCCCAGCAAGAGTACCACAGATGCAATTTTTTTGCGTTGAGAGTGTTGGTAGAGAAGTACAGAGAAGGTCAGAAGGAGCTACATTGTGTCTTTGTGGATCTAGAG